>NW_017150837.1:0-269 GCF_001652005.2 Ceratina calcarata | reverse complement strand
TGCACTCGTAATAGATACGTATCGGTCGAACAATAATCGTTCTAGGCGAACTGATCTATAACCGAGCGTCTTGAATATCTATAACAGAATGACGAGAGCCTCCGTGTCTCCTTTCCAAGAAAGCTATTTCGCCGCGATGCGGCGTAGAAATCGAATATATTGTATCTCTTTCTAATTATGGTGTTTCAGAAAGAAAAACACCTTTCGTCGATAATTCATATTTGAAAAATCACGTTACGCGGAGACCAACGTTTACCGAGCGGAGCGGT
>NW_017150836.1:0-3444 GCF_001652005.2 Ceratina calcarata | reverse complement strand
CCTTAGAAGAAAAAGAAAGCGAGAGGTATTTGATGAAACAGGGGAAAAGGACAAGAAAGAAGAAATGGGGGCATTCAGAAAGAACAGGATCATAGAAAGGTCACCCAAGAAAGGATGAAAACATGATGGAGGAATTTATGAAAAAGATGTAAGGGCGGTTGTAGAAAATAATAGAAGAAATTACTAGACATATAATAGAAAGGATGAGAGAAGAGTACAAAGACGAAATGATAAAGTGGGGGGAGGAGATACGAAGGGAGAGGGAGGAATGGAGAGCCAAAAGGGAAGAATTGGAGGGAAAAATAAGAGAACAAAAAGAAAGAATCACACAGCTGGAAATGATGGTAGAAAGAAGAGAAGAGAAAACTCAACGTTATCATAAAGGGAACAGAATGGAAGGAAAGAGTAGGAGAAAAAGAAGTAGAAAACTTCTTAGCCAAGTAACTGAAGGTTGAGGTGAAAGTCAATAAGGCCATCAAGATAGGTAGAGGGAAAGGAAAAGAAATGATATTGACAGAACTGAGGAGCTGGGAAGAAAAAAGGGAGGTAATGTAAAGAAAGAAAACACGAAAAACAGGAATATGTATAGATGATAATCTGTCAAAAAAGAAGAGATTGGTACAAGAGAAATTCAGAGAGAGGGCGAGAGAGGAGAGAGCATAGGTAAGAACAGCGAAGGTAGGATATAGAAGAATGACAATAGGAGAAAAAAAGTTTGTATGGGATGACAAAAGACAGGACATAATAGAGGAAAAAGGAGGTAGGTGGCGTTAAGAAGAGGGGGGGGGGAGTGAGAAAAGGGAAGAAAGCGGAAGATACTAGGATATGTATATGGAATATAGCAGGAGTGACAAGCAAGTGTGATGAGACATAGAAATATCTATTATCGCACGATGTGATAGGAATGGTGGAAACATGAACAGAAGAAAACACCTGAGAAAATATGAGTAAATACCTACAAAAAGGATAAGACTGGTTCTGTATCCCAGCGAAGAAAAAACATAAGAAAGGAAGAGCAAAAGGAAGAATTATAATGCCATTGAGGAAGGGAATGGGAAAGGTAGAAATGATAAAGGTGGATGATGGAATTCTGAAGCTAAGCTGGAAGAGAGATGAAAGGAGATGGAAGATTTACATTGTATACTGTCAAGAAATAAAGGACAGGCTGAAGAAGATAGAAGACGAGATTGAGGGAGAGAGGGAGAACTGTATAGTGTTGGCAGGAAACTTTAACGCTCGAACGGGAGAGGAAGGAGGCCCGATAGAGGAAATTGGAGAAAATAGTCGAAGATCGAACAACAAAGAGATAAACGAAGAGGGCAAGGTCTTATTGGATAAAATAGCATAGCTAGGAATGATGATGGAAAATGGATTCAGAGAAGAAACAGGAGGGTGGACGTACATTGGAGAAAAAGAAACATCAGTAATTGATTACGTGGTAACGAATGATAAGGCACATAAAGATATATGCAACCTGAAAGAAGGGGCTAGGACGGAATCGGATCACTTACCTATAGAGTTTACGATAAGAGGGATGAAGGGGAGGAAAGAAACAACTAACGAGGAAAAAGAAGATGAGAGAGAAGTAATAAAGTGCATATGATCATAGGAGGGGATTGAACACTATCACAGTAACTGTAGAGGATGGAACAGGACTATGGGAGGGACAGAGGAGGGTTAGAAAGAGATAAAGGAGAAAGTGCATGGAGCAATCTTGAAAGAGGAGAAGAAGATTAGAAGGTGGAGAAGAAGAGTAGAGTATGGGTGAGAGGAAATGGCATAGCAAAGCATGGAGGGAAAAGAAACGAGAACTCAGGAGGCAAAGAAAGGCAAGGTGAAGAGAGAGGTGTTTATAAAAGAAACAAAAGAATACAGAAGATGGTGTAAAGAAGAAAAGATAAAAATGGAAGAGGAAGAAGAACTAAAGATAAGAAATATAAAGACTGAGGCGGAAGTGTGGATATATATTAACAAATACAGAAAGGGAAGAACAAGGATAGATGAAAACATATTGTTTGAAGATCAATTAAATTTATTAAAAACGGTTTAAGAACATTGCTCGGCCGTTAGGAATTCTTTAATTCGCGTGTGAAAAAGTCGCCGGCTATAGCCGACTGAGTCACCGCGAGTAGAAAAAATGATCAACACCGCCTGCCTAGCCGGTTCGGTAGACGCCAGTACACATAGAATATACGAAAGAATATTCGTCGATTCCGCCGCTAACTGGGGAATCTCGTCTTCCTGGTGAGCTAGAGCCGTGACCCCTTGTCGGCAGTTGACTGTCAAGGAGTACGCATCGTCTAAGACGCCTTTTCGTCTATAATCGATAATTAGCTCCACAACGGAATTTATGTATGCATTTTATTCTTTGCTAGCTTCCTGATTTCGAGATTCTTCAATCAGAGCCAGAGTCACGCAACAAATTCCCTTCCTTCTTTTATTCCGAGCGAAAGATTCTCTTTTGCATTCGGTATTATGATGGTTAAAGGAATTTGGCAAAGCAAATTAATACTAAACCCTTTATTATACAAAAAAGAAAAATACAGTCGTGCTTGGGACGAACATGTGCACTGGACAAGTGCTAGCTCGAGACTAAGAAAATTACATGTAGATCAGGGGTCTCAGAATTTATCCCTCGGCCGGAAAGTGGGAACGACGCGACCATGGTGGGGACTGGTACTTAGTACTTGATAGGTTCGCTTCGCGAAGGCGCATGAAGAAAATAGTAGTGGGGATCGAAATACGGGCGAAAAAGAGGGGAAACGAGCCGTGCGGGATAAATTCTGAGACCCCTGATATAGATATAGAAGACGAACTTGAGGTGGCAGCACTTAGCTTAACAATCTACAGCATATAATAGTACAGGTTACATAAATACTTTAACACCACCCCTTAAACTATACTACCGAATATATATATAGTATCATGTACAAAGTCCGATTTTATTACACATATCCTTGAATTTAACTGAGTTTAGTGGCTTTGTAAATAGATCACCTAACTGATCCTGAGAACGTACATACTCAATACTAATTTCACCTTTTTGATACAATTCACGAACATAGTAGTAACGAACTTCTATATGTTTGGTTCTTTTGTGAAACTCGTGGTCTTTCGTTAATTTTATTGCAGTANAACGAACTCTGCTTCCGTAGTTGAGAGAGCAACTGACTTCTGTAACTGAGAAGTCCATGAGACTGCTGTTCCACCAATCAATTAAATAAATCCATTAGTCGATATCCGTGTGCTTAAATCACCGGCAAAGTCTTCATCTGAATAGGCGCAAAGCTCACCACTTGCAAACTTATAATTTAGGCCAAAATCAATGGTGCCACGTAAATATCTAAATATACGTTTAACAGATAACCAATCTAGGATCTTTGGTTCAACCATTGATCTAGCAGCCCTTGATACTGCATAAGCGATATCAGGGCGAGTGGCACA
>NW_017150835.1:0-681 GCF_001652005.2 Ceratina calcarata | reverse complement strand
AAAGAAAAGAACGCCGAATTAAATAATCTAAAATGTTCAACAAAATCAGATTTAATTCTCAAATCCAGTAATTCCTACTTCGTTAATTATTATCCGCGTTATACGAAGAAACAGTAATGGTAATATCTTTGGCCCGTTGTAGGAGTTCGCGTTGTAACAACTTGCGTTATACTAGGAGTCGACGTGTAATCGCGTTCACCGCACGGAGGCCGCGCCGCCGGACTTTCAGCATCGCGTCGTCGTCGTCGTAACGATCGACACCGGGCATCCCGCGTGTGGATCGATCAACCATCCGTTTTAACAACCACTTAAAATATACGCGTCCGGTGTGTCGAGGTACGTTACAAAACTAGTACAAAACTAGCAGCTAGGTACAAAAATGTAATTAATCGTTAATAATGGAGGCCGCCCGGAAAACTGCCAGGGACCAATACTCGATTCTCGTTTTATTCTCGTCGATTTAATTCATTGAATTTTCCAAACGATTTCATTATGAAAAATGAAGGATAGTAAATATCTCCATTTCTGTTCATATCAAAATATCTCACTGGCTTATTCTTCTATAATTTCAAATATTGAAAGTTCCAGGATTTAAAGTAATTTTAAACAATATTTTCCTTAGCAAAAAAATTGTCCGAGGCGAGGTTGAAGAGTTATTAACAAAAAACCCCGACCAATCAG
>NW_017150834.1:0-269 GCF_001652005.2 Ceratina calcarata | reverse complement strand
CTTTGCCGATTGAGGATGAGCAACGTCTCTTGTTTATTTACGTATTTATTTGTTCCTCGGTCAAGCCCTTGAGAGGGTTGTCGAGTAGTTTGGCGGTCATTTTTGTGCCTTTTACAGTTGTTAACTAAACAGTGATACGATAGAAAAATTCAAAGATTCGTTATGGTCGATTTTTGATGCGTTCGTTGGCGGGAAATTCTTTATCTTTTTGATTGATTAGTTTATTTTCCTTGTCATATCTTTTTATTTTTCTAGTTTGTTTTTGTCTT
>NW_017150833.1:0-269 GCF_001652005.2 Ceratina calcarata | reverse complement strand
GTACATTGTACAACAACCATTGTAAGAAATGTAATATCAATTTACTTGGGAAAAAATCTTACATACATGGGAAGAACATAATCCTCTGCTCAGTCGGGTGAAAAGATGATCGGATCTTATATTTTCTATTTCACTTACTTTCAATAGATCAGTCACAGTTGTGTCGATAGGTTTTTATAGACGTCTTCTTACATACTGTACTTCTTACGTACTGTATATTGACTTAAAAGTCACGCTGTATTTCTTCGAAGACTGTATCTTTACTACGA
>NW_017150832.1:0-269 GCF_001652005.2 Ceratina calcarata | reverse complement strand
TGATAGCAGTATAGAATTATCATTGATTTGAAATTAATTGCAGACGGATGTTGATTTGATAAATTTATGAACTCTTGTAGGTAATTAATTAGTAAATAAATATTGGATAATCGAGGATGAGAAAGAGGAGCTACTGGAAGGCGATGAGTTGGAAAAACTGTCTGAGATGTTGATACAAGGAAATGATTCTAAAATATGTTTGACTGGAAATGTGCTCAATCTTGGAAGAAAATGTTTGATTAAGATCAATATTAATCATCACTTATACT
>NW_017150831.1:0-269 GCF_001652005.2 Ceratina calcarata | reverse complement strand
CCTTCTAATAAATTTCATGTCATAATTCGTAAACCTTTCGAGTTAGACAAAATTTGATTTCAAATTCAAATTCTGCACATTTTTATTTTATTTATTATTATTAACATCTTTATTACATTCAGGCATGCCGCCTAGTGTAATCTTATCCTTTACAATCTGTGTACAAGTCTTGGTTTCTGTGGATGGCCTTGATGCTTCTATATAGTCCTATTAGTATTAATAATCCAGGTAGGCTGTACGATCCTTACATGCCTATGCCATATGTACTT
>NW_017150830.1:0-269 GCF_001652005.2 Ceratina calcarata | reverse complement strand
GTTCTGGGACACCCTGTATACGTAGTTCTATTTATTTAATAATAATTATGAAAATTATTTAATTAAATAATTAATATTTAACAAATATCCTCCACGTGTTCATTCAGGATAAAAAAATACAAGTAGGTTAAAAATTAATCTTCTTTATTTGTTTCAGAACAAAGGAACATGGAGGAAAATTACACCCCTTCCCCGCCCCGGACACCGTCACCCGAACGATACGTTTTCTCTCTGCCGGGATTGCCGGCGCCTGATTTCGTGAGTACATT
>NW_017150829.1:0-269 GCF_001652005.2 Ceratina calcarata | reverse complement strand
AAAAACAAAATGTGCGCATCGTACTTCCTAAATCGCCATTCCCCTTTTTAATGGTTATTGCTGGTACGTGCTTTTGCAAGCATAGCCACGTGCGATGACAAGAAACTCTCAGAGAGGCACATAGTTGCCGAAAATGTTGGCGTAATGGTTATGGGGGTCATTAAAGAATGCAGTTTGTCGAATCTATCTCCCAAACCATAAATAAAAAAAAAAACTTCGGCATTTACAGATGTTTTAAGCCTGCGTTGACCCGTTCCATGGGCTTAGTG
>NW_017150828.1:0-269 GCF_001652005.2 Ceratina calcarata | reverse complement strand
GACGGAGAGAGGGACTCGATTCTCTCGCCGTCGCTTAGTAGAGGGGAAAACCGATCATGGTCGGAGACACCCGATAACCAGTTCTGCACCCCACGTGCGATCATCGATAAGGTAGAAACGCGACGAACCCTATCCCACTTTAACACTGCCGCCGTTTGAGTGTTTCGTACCTATCTCTATCATACCGAGCATAGTTCGTAATTTTCTATGGCGGTCTCTCGGTAAAGCCTTTGTAAATATATCGGCACATTGGTTTTCGGACGGAACAT
>NW_017150827.1:0-269 GCF_001652005.2 Ceratina calcarata | reverse complement strand
CTGGTTCTGCAATTTATTTCTTTAGTTTTTTGCTCTTTCTTACAAACAAGATGTTTGCTCTGTTAAATTATTTAATAATAAATTTGTCATAAGAATGAATTTCCTGTTGAGGGACACTACCCTCAACACACCACGTTTAACCCGAAGCCATTGAGCCGATAAGAAGCATGTGACTGTTTATTTCTAAAAAGCCTCAGTAATAAATCTTGTGCATGGTCAGGGGCTGCTTTCTCTAGTTGGGTACCAAATTTTCTAAGGAGCATTGGGTT
>NW_017150826.1:0-269 GCF_001652005.2 Ceratina calcarata | reverse complement strand
TAAAATTTTTGTATTGTACTTTTTAACACATGTACAATTGTAAAATACATATAACCCTGTAAAATTCTGTACATAAACATTGCATTATAGATTAAATTTCATGTAAACATGTTTGCTTAAATGTCTCATGTTTTTCACACTCGGAGATAATTACGAGGGGTCTATACCTGAAACTACTTGTTTGTGAAACTACTACTTTATTTCCTTTCCTCGTTCTTCTTTTACTTTTCTTGTCTTTGTCACAGCACGCACGAGCATTCGCCTGCGCG
>NW_017150825.1:1331-2891 GCF_001652005.2 Ceratina calcarata | reverse complement strand
AACGTACGCGGGCCCTAACGCTGTTTACGGGGAAGAGGGGGGTCCTGCAAAAAAATCACCGATCCTGCAAATTCATAGTGTGCGAAGAGAGGGATTGCGAACGTGTGCAAAGCCCAGTGCGGAAGAAAAAGGATCGCGAACGTATGCGAAGCTTAACTGTAAGAAGAGGAGAGGAGGTATCACCGCACGCAACAATACATGATAAGATGCCTATAGGTAAGTAAATACAATTGTGTGTGTGTTAAAGATTGATGTTTCGAATAAGAGAGTGTTAAAGATACGTATGAGTCGGAGGAGCTGCATTGTGAATTGTTACGTCCCGGATTTCGAGTCTCTAAATAATGGAGGGTCTCTACTCTCCGTAACGAGTTTCTTAGCAGTCCTTTTGGCGCAGACGGTACGTACGCCCGAATCTGACCGGGAACCGTGGCGTTCAGTCCAAGCGCTCGTTGAGGGACCGGCGGGGAACCGCCGGGTGTATGGATTTCCGGGTGGCGAGCAGCGTTTTGTTGCACCGTCTATGGAAATTAGTTTCCACTTGGCACTAGTCTTGCGGTTCGCGTGCAGGTTAGGAACTATTTGGACGGGATTATACAATTCGCGCAATAGCTTCCGTACATGATACCGACGTCCACCGCGTCGTTTCCTGCCCATGAAAACAGCTCGATTCTCCGTGCGGCTGGTTCACGCACCACCGAGAACAGCTTAGAACCACCTTGATATCGCTCGATACCCCGTGCGGCTAATTCTCGCACCTCTGAGTGTGAGCTCGATCGAGGGGAATGGTTATTAAATCTATTAGGAAACGCGCGAGGGTATATGATTTAGTAATAATGCAGATGATTATGAAAGGTATATTTGTAGGCATAGGATACAAGTTAAATCTAGAGGTAAGCTACTTATAGACTACTGGAACTGTTGTTCCAGAGTGTACGCTCGGTTTACGCTAAGGAGGAGCTATGCTCCGCTTGAAGATGGAAAACGCGAGGAAGAGAGGCTTGACCATACGTCTCGCCTGGCTCTCAACCGACTTCTCTCCCCTAAACGAGAGAGGCCCTTATATAGCTCCTATTATCTTATGGTTATGAATTCCAATGCGATGGTTCCCATGCTAGCGCATCGGTTATGACTAATTGTTAATTACTAAGGTTACATACTTTGGTTATCGTTATCTTAAGGGTCTTATGACCGAATGCTTATGACTAGGGTTACTTGAGGTAGAATTATATTCCTAAATCAACACGTCAACTGCTTGACAACCGGTTGACGTGACACCTCCCCCCCTGGGGAAAAGAACAAATTTACAAAGTGGATTTGTTCTTTTCTATTCCGAGTCACTAACGTGTTCTTGGAGGAGTCTACGTTGCACTGGGGTGTCTTTACGGGTTTCTAAACGGTTTGAATGGGAATCACTTCCACTGGGGATGTTAATTTGAACTGTGGCGTGCTTTTGGGTCAGACACTCGTTTCCACCTGTGTTGAGTTCGACGTCTTCCTTCTGCTTCAGGTAGATGCAAAAATGAGTGAGAGAGCTCCAAACGGCTGCAAGAAGTCTCGTGC
>NW_017150825.1:0-871 GCF_001652005.2 Ceratina calcarata | reverse complement strand
GTCGTACTGGTTAAAGTGGCAGTAATCTTTGGGTATGGTTTCCCAATAGGTGTGTCCTCCTTCGGAGTCAAGACAAGTTTCTTGCTGCGAGGCGCAGTGAGTTCCTGATGGCAGAATAATCTGTCCGGCGGATAATTTGATTAGCGCCTGGTGGTTCCGTATAGTGACGTGCACTACTCCTTGAACTACTACGTTCGTCCAAGTTCCGTAAGGATCGGCGTACGTGATACCGCTGCATGCTCCTTCTACTCCAATTTCCCCAGCGAGCGTTAAGCTGAAGATCGCTGATGAATTTGTCTGGACGCCTGAGATTTGAACGCCTGGTGAAATTGACATGGAGCCGGTTGTGTGACGGTTCCGGCATGTTTACCTTGTTGTTGGGAAGATATACTGATGTCTTCCGTTGTGAACCACGGATGTGTGTAAACTCATTCCGCAGTAGTATATGGTTCGGTCGACTTCGACTTTACATTGAATGACTGGGGTTTCAATGAATTCTCCCAGTTGCAGCAGTTGGATGTCTCTGTCCTCCGTAGTGGTCTACAGTTCCGATGTGTCGCATTCCGGTGAATCGACCGTGGAGATGGTTGTAATGTTGAGGGTTGGGCCCCCGCAGTCATAACCAGTACACGCGCGAGACTGCCGAAAACAAGTTCGTGCGGTGTAAATGACGTGCCCTCGTGCACGCTGGTATTATAAGAGAATGTCGCCAGGTCTAGCCATTCGTCCCAGTTGTTATATTGATATATAACTTGAGGTATTCCGTTAAGACATGATGGGACCATTCGATCGAGCCATTGCCCTGTGGATGGAAAACTGTTGTACGAATTTGCGAGATTTTAAATCTCTTTGCTATGGCTTTGAATAGCGA
>NW_017150824.1:0-269 GCF_001652005.2 Ceratina calcarata | reverse complement strand
TGCCAAGTTTCATCAAAATCGGTGAGTGACATCTCGGTATAGTCCCTTGTAAGTTCTCATCACGAGCGTAGCATAAGGCCGGGGCAACGTACGAGGCGGTTGTCGCTCCCCTGGCCGCCCGGTGTACGGGCGCTCCGACTGGCCGGGATTTCTCGTTAATAACTCAACAACTTTTTTGCAAAGAAAAATATTGTTTAAAATACTTCAGCTCCTTCCCATTTTCGGGCGTAGTATTAGTTCTGGGACACCCTGTATATTCCCATTGAAAT
>NW_017150823.1:0-269 GCF_001652005.2 Ceratina calcarata | reverse complement strand
GCGAGAATGTCACGTGACTTTTCGGGATTTCGAGGGTACATGCGTTACTCCGATCTATCAGTAACTTTGCCGAAATCAGTACAAACATTATGAATTTAGAGACCAAACTTTTCACTCCTGTATAAAAAGGTTTTTAAGTCACAAATCTACTGCGCTCTGGTACTTGTTTCGTGCAAAACAGACTATAAATGACGAAGAAGTACATGAATTCGATAGCTGCGTATCGCCGACTTTTGGCACAGATTTTTAAAGCTTATATTATTAAACGT
>NW_017150822.1:0-269 GCF_001652005.2 Ceratina calcarata | reverse complement strand
TTAACTCCATTTCCCTTAGCCATTCAATACCGTTATCAGGCTCGCTCATTCTTTTCTTAATTGTGAATAAATTTATGCGATTCATGTCGATTTAAGTGAAAATAAAACCAATAACAATGTGAACTGATCCACGATTTAGGTTGAACTCTTAACAGTCGCGAGTTAAACAAATGAAAATCATGAAAAACAATTGAAAATAGGAGATTCTTCAACATGCTTCCAAAGCTGTATCGCATATTCGCGCCGTTGTGACTACGTCGGTAACATAG
>NW_017150821.1:0-269 GCF_001652005.2 Ceratina calcarata | reverse complement strand
ATAGAAAGTATTGTAACAATCTTTATACGCTTGTCGAGAGCATTCTGTTTAAGACACATTTGAATCAGAGGGTGAAATAATAAGTTTTAGCATTTGAATGTATCCGTCATGTTGGGACATATGAGAAAATTTTATTAACCAAACTTGATTGAATTAAAAAATACTATATCGTACCGGTGAATGTTTGTAAAAGGGAGAGGTACGAAGATTTTATAATCATGTCCAGTTTTTTTTAATGGAAACGTCATTTATTACATTTATATTTACTT
>NW_017150819.1:0-269 GCF_001652005.2 Ceratina calcarata | reverse complement strand
TCGTCTTGCCTTCTTATTATATTATTACCTTCTCTGTCTCGAGGTTATGTCAGTGTTCGGAGTTTTGATATTTCTGTTCTGCTTTTCGTCTCTTTTCTGGTTTCGATCTGTAACAATAAAATCTAAGCGTATGATTATTTTACCTGTTGATATGACCGTTCGTTCGGTACTGTCCGGCTGTCAGAAATTTTCTCTTTATGTATAGGGGGTTTTGGGTTATGTTCTTTTTGTTTCTGTTTTGATTCGTGGTTTTATATTCGGGCGTTTTG
>NW_017150818.1:0-269 GCF_001652005.2 Ceratina calcarata | reverse complement strand
TTAAAACGCAGCATCAAACAGATCCGCTTCTGAACCGATTCTCCACCCTTTCCCGCCTCCTCTCAGTCATTAGCTACTGTTTCAGGTTCAGTCGGCTAACCAAAGGGCAACCTGCGGAAACGGGTTTTTTGAGAGCTGCAGAGCGCGCCTCAGCTCTTCGAGCGGCGCTACGTATCTCTCAAGCCACGACGTTTCCAGACGAGATTGTCCAGCTTCAACGGACAGGGAAACTACGGCCGAAGTCACCGCTCGCCGCTTTGCAGCCTTTT
>NW_017150817.1:0-269 GCF_001652005.2 Ceratina calcarata | reverse complement strand
CAAGTTACTCCAGTTAGCTCAAAAGGGCTGGAATCGACTTAAGGGTTTGAGCTGTTGACTCTGATGGTCAACAACATGCCGTTTAAAAAGGCGAATAGGTGGAGAATGAAGCATCAAACCAGAGCGTTGCCTCATGGCTTCATACACCAGAGCTGACAATAAATCACAGCATAAATTCCGCCGACAACGGGCATGGATTAGCCCGGTAGTTTAAAACTTGCTCACAATCAACAGAAGTAGTGGTATTATGACCAATTCGACGCAAATAT
>NW_017150816.1:0-269 GCF_001652005.2 Ceratina calcarata | reverse complement strand
TTTGTTTGTTAGTGACTGACCGCGCCCAGCTGTTTTACCTTTTCTAACTGTTTCCTCTTTTCCTCATGGCCAACGTATTTTATGGCACTCAATGACCGCGTAGCTTCAGGCCACCCGCCATTTGGACACCACCCTTGCAAAGCCTTTTAAGGCCCATGCAAGCTGGGTCCCTATCGTAAAGCCATTTAAAATATGAGGAATCCCGGGTTAACTTTCCTTGACAACTCTTAAAAATAAGCTGCCGCTAACATACATGTACTTGTACGTTG
>NW_017150815.1:0-269 GCF_001652005.2 Ceratina calcarata | reverse complement strand
AGAGCTGTTAAACAGATTGAAAGAGCAATTAGTACACTATCTGATAATTTGTCTGCCATAGGTTTAGAGCTCGCTCCCGAAAAAACAGAAGGTATTCATTTCAGTAAGAAGCGCGTTCTACCTGGGAAAATAAAAGTAGAAATTCAGAAGGCAGGAGAAACAACAAAAATAGAAATTCCATCCTCTGCCTCGGTTAAGTTTCTTGGGCTGATTCTGGACTATCAGCTCTCGTTTTCTCCGCAAATCAATTATATAAAAAATAAGTGCAC
>NW_017150814.1:2586-3148 GCF_001652005.2 Ceratina calcarata | reverse complement strand
TTACTCTCTACCAGACTGCTTACAATTGGATGTTCACAAGCAAGGCTTCTCCCTCTCGATAGTAGACCTGTGCAGTGTTACAAGTGCTGGTCATATGGGCACGTACGAGGTTCATGTACATCTGATATTGATAGGATAGGATGGTGTTCTAAATGTGGTTATGAAGGACATCCCGCTAACTCCTGTGACAACGATAAACCAATCTGTAAATTATGCCAAGATAATAAATTCGATAGCAACCATAAAATGGGTACAAACAGTTGTCGTACCTTCCTAAATTACAAAAAAGACAAATCAAAACCTTCTCTTAACAATAACCCTAACAGCAAAACAGATGACAGGCCGGAGGTCCCTGAAAATAATAGAAAAAGATCAACATGACGAACAGACAACTTAGCAAACAACTAGCAAACAAGCAATCATACGTACCATCCCACTCAACTTCAAACCCTCCCTCAAATGGAATCAGTTCTTCCATAGCGACGATGTCCATCCTACAAATTAACCTTAACCACGCTATAGCTGCTCAAGCCTTATTAGAAAGAAATATAGTTAATGAAAA
>NW_017150814.1:0-1212 GCF_001652005.2 Ceratina calcarata | reverse complement strand
AGCCGCTCGGTCGACTCGTAAGAGTCCCGAGCGAAGAAATACAATTATACGGCACGCACAGGAACAGAGATTTCTAAATACCGCTATTATATTGATCGTCATCGGAATTCGGCCATACGATCTAATAGCGAAAGAATTACGTAATAGCGCGAGACAATTCCATTTCAAGGAAAAGGACGGACTGTTCCATCATTTGCGCAGTCGCGAATAATCGTGGTCGAACGATTGTGATTGCCGATGGATTATCATTCCGAACTGGATCGTCGAAGAGTGTGCTCCTCTTCGCAGCAATTCTGATAAGATTCGATACGGCTGGAGACAGAATTTATCTGAAAAGCCTTCGAATTATTCATAGAAGTTAATTTAAGACAGAGGTACTCTCAGTCTTAAATATTGTTGAGAGCAGCGAGTCTGAACTTTTCAGTCCGCTGTGCGGCCGATTGTAGAAATTACAATCTGCATCGGCGTACAGTCGAGTTCGACGTACTCGCCTCTCGCAATTGAACGGTTTGAGTTCAGTGCGATCGAGTTAGGGGGCTTTTATCGAGACTAAGACCTTGAGTGTCTACTCTCTTTGCCTTTTGGCGGTAAAAGTTCCTGTTTGAGACGGCATCGTCCCAATTTAACTGGAGTTGATTTACGCCCAACTCCACAACGCGTTCCCGACTCCCGGTATCCGTCTTTAAATTGGCGTTTACCTATAGCATTTATAGGCTGTAGCTTTTTTAAGCAAGTCCGGAACGACGGTTTGGAACGACGTGCTCGTCGCAAACTCGTCCGCGTTCTTCAACGGGTTTCGAGGACAGGTGAATCGAGCCCAACGTTGAGACAATTTCCGAAAGGAAGCTCAACGTTTGAGCAGCATTGAGGCTGCAGTCGGTCATTTCCCTGAAGGAAAGGGACCGGCGTCGAGCGCGGCGATTGCTCGCTTCGCTACCGAATTTTGAATCGGTCAGCTCGATAGGAGAAATTGATCCTCTTATCGAACATAGGAGGTACGAGGGATCTCGCTCCATTCATTAATACAGTCCGCTAAAACACCTGCGAGCGGTAGCTACTCGCAGGTAATTAGTCGATAACACGAGTTTTCGTGCTCAATCAGAAATTTGCTGAATTACAGAGAATAAGCGGGATCAAGGGATCCGACGGCACCACCTCTGAGCAAGAGCCGGGTCGCCGTCCAGCTTTCTATTTTTCTCGTGATTCTATTTT
>NW_017150813.1:0-269 GCF_001652005.2 Ceratina calcarata | reverse complement strand
TATTTTCAATTCCACGTGTATTGCATATTTTAGAATTAATTTAAGTAAATGCATTTAATAACTTCAAAGAAGAATCGATTCAAGAAATTTGTTTAACAAATTCATGGAAATAAGCCTTTAGTAGAGTTTATATTAAGTCGTTAGTCCTGTCCGTTGAAAGTGAAGTGAAAGAAAATAATACCTTTTTTCATAATATTTCTTGTACAATATAATTTACATTGTTACTCATGATGGATGATGACAATGTTTAAATATCATTTTTGAAAAAT
>NW_017150812.1:0-269 GCF_001652005.2 Ceratina calcarata | reverse complement strand
GGATGTCGATACGGTTAGAGTTGTTGCGTCGCGTTTTATGTTCGGTTCTTTTGATAATAAAGTTTTTAATTATTTTAGCTGGTCTCGACGAATTATATCTTTTAGCTAACTACTTGTTATTACTAATAATTATTGTTGTCGTTATTCGTGCCACTGTCGAACAGGAAAGACACGGTAAAAGTGCCGTTTCTCCTTATAACATTAATATTTCCGTCAGCTATTATCTAATTGCGATCGTGTTATCGTTTGTTACAGGTGGATTATATGGA
>NW_017150811.1:0-269 GCF_001652005.2 Ceratina calcarata | reverse complement strand
AGGTCGGGTTTAGTTGAAAAATACAAACACATTTTCTCTAACGAACTTGTCCCTCAAGTGGGGAAAGATTTTCTGGCAGAAAATATTTCCGCGCCCCGCGCGGCACATGGCCCGGAAGGCGCAGCGTACAATGAGGCAGGACGATTAAGACCTCATCTCTCGCTGGCGGTCGCCTGGGCTCTCCATCCCGCGGCCCTTCCGTCTGTGGGCGAGAGGGGTCTGATGGTCCATCTCCTGCCGCGTCCAGATCCGCGGTATCCACCCCCGAT
>NW_017150810.1:0-269 GCF_001652005.2 Ceratina calcarata | reverse complement strand
CCACACAAACATTGTACACTCGCGCTAATTGACCACGTTGTACACTCTACACCACAGAACATATACGCGTAGAAAAATAAGGATTCTAATAGTATATATTCAAGAAAGAACTTGCGTCAATTAATGTAAATAATCCCGCGTATTTAACCGAATAGATGTAAAGACGTATCCGCGTATTTACTCGAACATGTATGTATATATCGAAAAACTTTGACAATACAATTAGTCTGGAAGCAGACTAATTGAACAAACACGTAACGGCACTTTGT
>NW_017150809.1:0-269 GCF_001652005.2 Ceratina calcarata | reverse complement strand
TACAAGAAAGGTTCTATGCATTTTTCTTCTAACTTCAATATTTAACGAGTTAAGTGCAGTTAATTGGTATTTTAGTGGCGTTGACGAAATCCGACCGTCGAAATGGTGAAGTTATGGCAAAAAATTTCGTTTTTCCTCAATTACTCCTAAACCGTTGGACTTACGGGAAAGTTGCATCAGACCTTTTTTGTAGAGGACGACGAGATCTATAATTTCCATATAAAACTTTTTCGTTAACATCAATAGTTTACGAGTTATTGACGAAAAAC
>NW_017150808.1:0-269 GCF_001652005.2 Ceratina calcarata | reverse complement strand
TCGATATCTGATAAGCGCATCCGATTCTCAGAATAATCCGGCTCGAAGAACCGAAGTGTTAGTGATGGTTGCCCTAACTGGGAGCCCGAAGATGAGAATCGAAAATATATTCAATAAAATATTCCTATAGAATATTTTATTTCATTACAGTGTATATTAGATATTTAATAATATATTTGATTTTATCTTAGAAAATCAGAATATCCATTCCTGTGAAAACGAGATCAAGAAAGTCGTGAAATCAATGTAAGTCGTCAAGTTTTCATTTT
>NW_017150807.1:0-269 GCF_001652005.2 Ceratina calcarata | reverse complement strand
TCTGTGTTTCGTGATACATAATTGATGAAAATCTACGGTATATTTTTAAACGTTTTATTTCATTCTTGATTTGACGACTTTTTAAAATTTCATTAAAGCGTCTACGGTCATTGTGGTAGGCGTACTCATTTCAATGAAATTTTAAAACGTCTTAATGAAATAAAACTTTTAAAAAGATAACCTCGATTTTCATCAATCATGTATCACGAAACAGATAAATATGCAACAAGTATTCGAGAATTGAGAACTGAGAAATGACTATAAAGTAT
>NW_017150806.1:0-269 GCF_001652005.2 Ceratina calcarata | reverse complement strand
GAATTCGTCGCCAAACTGTCAGTCGCCGTGCAAACGATAACGCCACAAATGCTGTGGAACGTACAAACCAAGTCCACGTGGAATTTACATACTTTGAAAATGAAGGGTTCGAGAATCTTAAAAAGAAAAGATCAGCTGAAGAAGTGAGAAGAAAGCATAAAAAGCGGCGGCACGGTTTTTGATAAGTACACGCTTATTGATTCGTGGGCGTACCATCGTTTCATAGAAGCTCTTAACACATTTAAACTTGTATAAAATTAATTTAACGT
>NW_017150805.1:0-269 GCF_001652005.2 Ceratina calcarata | reverse complement strand
GGGAACGGTCCGCGACGTCCCGCACACAGAGGCGGTTCGGAAAAACGGGATGAAGACTTGGAAACCGGACACCGGGGGACTCGTCGAAGTTCGGAACGTGGATCGAGCGAAGGGGTGGCCCGCCGGTGGGAACCGACGGACACTCGGGTGATCGGCCCGCCGGGGGGGGGGTAAACCGTTAGAAACTCCCGAAGACCGTCCTTCCCATCTCTCACACACCCGAAACAAAGGGGAAACTTTCCCGATTCCGGGAAACGAACCCGGGCACC
>NW_017150804.1:0-269 GCF_001652005.2 Ceratina calcarata | reverse complement strand
TTTCTAAAAAATTCTTTTTTAGCCGATCCTTTTCTTCTCCCTGCTCTTCCCCGGCTGCCCTCTGCTTTCAGGGTCTCGGGGTGTGTCGGCGGCGCCAACGACGAGCGAGCGGGGTTGTAAAAATCCCCTGAATGGAAGCTTGGACGTCTCTCCTACGTGGGAGCGGACTCGCTGAAGTCAGGGTCGCCCGGCGAGACGTCCGGGGTGTACAACCCGAGATGAAGACTTGGAGCCTTAGCGCAAGGCGGGCTACTCGTCGAAGTTTCGGC
>NW_017150803.1:1622-2635 GCF_001652005.2 Ceratina calcarata | reverse complement strand
ATTATGTGAAAAACAGTTCAGATTGATAAATTGATAAGTTATCTGATCGAAATTCTTGTTAAAAATGCGACGTTTTTATTATTATTGAAAGAACAGGTTCTTAAGTCTTAAATAGTGATCGTATTCTGAAATAAAAAACAGCAGGCACGAGGTACAGTTTATTTCAAGGCTTTA
Organism: Ceratina calcarata; assembly: GCF_001652005.2. Taxonomy (NCBI): domain Eukaryota; kingdom Metazoa; phylum Arthropoda; class Insecta; order Hymenoptera; family Apidae; genus Ceratina; species Ceratina calcarata. Next base: position 2,461 of record NW_017150803.1, on the reverse strand, counting down.
TACGAACATTTCCGCATACCTCAAACATAGTGACGAAGTGCAAGCAGATAAATCGCTTGTCAAGCAACGGATTTCTATCGAGTTTTATGAGAATCGTTCACGCAGTTCATAACTTACAACATTCATTTCCCATGTTGCTTTTCAAGTGATAGATCCAAGTCTCGATTTCAGTTCACATCAGAGAATTATTTCAAATCTCTCATAATTGGAAGAAGTTAATGTTAGCATTATTTCGTAATTTGAAATTAGTGAATATCAATTTTTCAGTACTTTGTGACAAATACTTAAGTAAAGTACAAACTTAAGTAAAGCAAAGAAATAAGTATTTAATTGTGAATACTTCTGTAATTTTGTCATGGAATTATTGCAAATGATCTGTTTCCTGATTAAGCTGAAATAAATGCACAAATGTTCGTGCATTACATTAAAAATTGTGCGAATGCAAATGCAGACGTGTATGCAAATGCATGATTATTTTAATACACGTGAATTAGTGACTTAGTCCAATGCCACACAACCAGAATATCATTAATATGTACATTAATGACTACGTAGTAACGTATACATGAATATAATTAATATGTATCAATTTTTTTTTACAGATATATATCTATCAGTTGAACAAACAACACATGCTCTGTAGTTTTATTCATATTATCATACTGTCACAAATTGCGCAAAATACTACGTATCAAAAATCGTAAATATTCATAAGAAAGTACGTTCTAGTCTTAAAGCCAATGAAATAAATTCTTATTAGTAACTATTAGAATATGAACTACATAATTAATTCGATATCAGTGTACCTTAATGAGATCGCTATTAGGCGCGATCTAGAG
>NW_017150803.1:0-349 GCF_001652005.2 Ceratina calcarata | reverse complement strand
TTTTTTTGAGATACCCTAAGTTAGAATAAGTAAGAATTTAATTTCCTCTTTTTGAAAGCTTTACATAACAATATGCCAAATTCCACCAAAATCTGTTTGTCAACTCTATTATACTGAACAATACTTTTTGCAATTCTTTATCAAAAAACGAATCCGGAAAATAATGGTTTTTGTAAAAATGCATGATGTTGAAAAAGTTAGGTATTACATAGAAACACGTGAAAGATTATTTTTGAATTAACAGATAAAAGTGACTTTCCACAATATAATTCTTGTAAATCACTTTTTTTATTTTTGTACCTTTATAAATAATTGTTAAAGTTTGAAAAAGAGCTGAACCGAGTATTTC
>NW_017150802.1:0-269 GCF_001652005.2 Ceratina calcarata | reverse complement strand
GCCACTTGAATTCCCTTCCACTTCTGTGAGGATTGACTTTAAACAGGATTGGTGACCTTTGGAACGTTTCTGTGTTCTTATCTTGTTTTGGGAAAGTGAATGAAGAAGTCTTCAGTAGTTTGAAATGAGGACAAATTGTCTTCGGGTAAAATTGTTTCAATTAAAGAAAAGGAACCTGGTTTTAATGAAGAAGGAGTAATTAACTGTTTCTTTATTTCATATTCTGTGCATCGTTTTGTTTAATGATTAACTACGATGTTCTTTGAAAG
>NW_017150801.1:0-269 GCF_001652005.2 Ceratina calcarata | reverse complement strand
TTTTTTTTTTTAAGTAATTTCATTAATAAAACTAACAAATAACGGAGTTGGGTGAGTTGATTATTAATTTCCCACACATAGCTTTGACGACTGATATTTTGATAACTGTTTGCGCACAAGCTTTGCATAATTTTAATTTAGTTCACTTTTGTGCACGTCTTAAATGCTACATGAATGTGTTGCAATAAAAATCGCAATCACGAATTGTACGAAGTTATTTCACCTTTAAGAAATGTTCTTTTTCATAAAATTGTACCAAATAATTATGT
>NW_017150800.1:0-269 GCF_001652005.2 Ceratina calcarata | reverse complement strand
GCATAATTACACTGAATAATGGCTTTTTTCTAAAAATGCCTAAAATATGATCTTTTAGACTACATATATACACACGTAATTTATTTTCAATCAACTGATACATTCGAATCTGTCCTAATGTTGCCTACCAAAATTTAGCACTAACTATCCGGACTCCCCAATACATAATCAAAACAAGGTATAAAGAAACATGCATACACATACACAATTTGCAGAAACGTGAATAGTCACTATGAGAATAGTTTGAAATCGGTTAGAAAACTTGTATT
>NW_017150799.1:0-269 GCF_001652005.2 Ceratina calcarata | reverse complement strand
GGATGGATTTTTTGCTGAATGAATAACTTGATAATTAGATTACTATCTTTGCTAAGCCGAGTATTATACGAAATTGGATTTTTCATTGGATAGGGGAGTTGTACGACCGTTAAGGTTTCGTGACTATAAAATGAAGCACAGGTTCTCGTGCACAATTTCTTACGAAACAGTGATAAACATTACAATTTTTTTCAGATTCATTATGTTCGTTGTGATTGTCAAACACAATTTATGAAGGTATTTCCCCATTACCGTTTATTGATTACGTA
>NW_017150798.1:0-269 GCF_001652005.2 Ceratina calcarata | reverse complement strand
ACTAAACATGAGAAGATCGCAATTAGTAACGTTAGAAATCAGCAAAGCAATGGAGGAGTTGGACATAGATGTTCTAATGATGCAGGAACCATATAACGTCAGAGGAAAACTAACTGGCCTTAATACGAACTACCTAGTGGTAACCGGGGGCGAAACCGGATCTGCTGTCCAGTCAGCAATAGCAGTTCGGAAACGAAATATCACCGTCTTAAAAACATCGCACCTGAGCAATGATCACTGCACCTGCATAGAAGCGACAGGGCCCTTTG
>NW_017150797.1:0-269 GCF_001652005.2 Ceratina calcarata | reverse complement strand
CTATCGGCGTCGCGATCGTGTGACCACAATCTTTCGCGACTGCGCATACGATAGATCAGTCCATCATTTCCCTCTTGGATTCTCTCGTGATTATTCAATGCTTTTAACAATCATATCGTATGTTCGGAATTCCGAACATGCGATTGATTGTAAACAGCGTCTTTGTCTAATTCTTGAATTTGTCACGGTTATCGCGGCCGTTGTTATGTTTCTCCGCTCGGGATTCATACTCGACCGAGCGGCTCGCGTCATAATCGGATTAAGTAATT
>NW_017150796.1:0-269 GCF_001652005.2 Ceratina calcarata | reverse complement strand
CGGTACTGCCGTTAGACAATATGGAGGACTCTAATTAGATTTATAAATTGATCTATACAGATCAATGGTGGGCGGTATATGTTAAGTATCTTCATAGACTGTGTGTGTGTGTTTCTGTTCCAATATGTTTATTTGTCTAATTCGTGTATTTAAGATTCTAGCTTTAAGATTTTCATTTTAAAATCATCATTTACCGTTGCTAACGATTATTGGCGGTGTTACCGACGTGAACTTGAGTGTATGGACGGGAATTGCGACTTCTAAAGGCG
>NW_017150795.1:0-269 GCF_001652005.2 Ceratina calcarata | reverse complement strand
TCGTCGCCGTTGGAAGCGCACAAGAGCAACACATTGGTTTACCATACTGTGGGAGTAGATGTGGGTTTCGACAATCCTATGTTTGCCTGTTTAGAAATCGATTACGAGGTACGACCGCCACTGTCTCAGGAACACGTCCTTCCTCGGCGACTACTAATGCTTCTTACTTTATTCAGGAGGCAGATAGCGATCCTACGGGAGACGCGGCAGTGAAAACGCAACAAACGTTGACTCTGTATGAGCTCGACCTTGGTTTAAATCACGTCGTA
>NW_017150794.1:0-269 GCF_001652005.2 Ceratina calcarata | reverse complement strand
GAATCAATGCGGCGATGCGACAAGTCGAAATGCATTTTGAAAGCAGTATTAAAGAAGAAATAAAATAATTGCAACGTATATGTAAAGGCTATGTCTCTGAGGCAAAGAAAGAATGCGAAGTCTTAAAAAATAAATTGATATATATATTTTTAAAAAAATCTGAGTTCATTTATTGCGTTAATGTCTGCTCTCTCACTTAGTAGTTTCTTTAATCTCTCTCTCTCTTATTCGAAACATCAATCTTTAACACACATATACTCCGTTCACCG
>NW_017150793.1:0-269 GCF_001652005.2 Ceratina calcarata | reverse complement strand
TTTTCGATACGAGAAGGAATTGCGATTCCCATGAGGCAGTTATCATAGTTGGCGAGCAAGAAGTAGTCCCATTGTTTGACCCGCCTCACTTGTTAAAATGTATACGTAATAATTTGTTAACAAAGGATCTTCGTTACTCTTTAGACGGGGTAGAAAGAGTTGCAAAATGGTCCCACGTAGAGAATGTTTATTTCATTGACCGTAGTAGAGATAACTTCAAAATTTTGGCCAAACTTACGGAACACCATGTTGTTCCTCATAAAATTAAA
>NW_017150792.1:0-3763 GCF_001652005.2 Ceratina calcarata | reverse complement strand
ATACCGACGTTTGATCCGAGCGATGCGCATCAAACAATTGAAACGTGGTTAGAGAAGATAGAAGACTTGAAAAAGTTATATAAGTGGAATGACGTTACCACTTCCACGTTTATGACGGCGAGATTGCAAGGATTGGCGCGAAAATGGTACGAGGCGCTTCCGAGTGTCGCGTTGACATGGGAGGAATGGAAAGCGAAGATTACAGTAGCTTTCAAAGATCGAACGGANATAAGTGGAATGACGTTACCACTTCCACGTTTATGACGGCGAGATTGCAAGGATTGGCGCGAAAATGGTACGAGGCGCTTCCGAGTGTCGCGTTGACATGGGAGGAATGGAAAGCGAAGATTACAGTAGCTTTCAAAGATCGAACGGAGCTTCCTGCAAGGCTCCTGAAGATGCTGGACAGGACGAAACGTCGTGACGAGGATATGGCAGTTTATTTCTATGATAAAGCGGCATTGGTGGCGGCGTGTGGCTTCTCGGGTCGAAATGCAGTGCAGTGCATAGCGCACGGTATTTATGACAGCGCGATACAAGCGGCTATACGATCATCAGATTTTGATAATGTAGACGATCTGTGGGCTTTCTTGGCCAAATACGATACGCCGCATGGCTGTAAAGGAAATCAAAGCGTGGACACGATCAGGGGAAATAAAAGATATGGAAATAAGTTTAACTCGAACGGGCCTCAAAACCGCGAGGAACAGAAGAAAAAAGACTGGAGGAACGATAAACGCGATGGAAGCAGTCGCGGGTGTTTTGCATGCGGCCAAAAGGGGCATTATGCACGAGACTGCAAAATGTGAGACCCGTGGTGGAGTAAGCACCAACAAGTTACCGAAGAAAGGTGCAGTGTTAAGCATCGGCAGTTCGGGAAAGAGACTTGATACTCGTTTCGTTGAAATAAGCGCGAACGGACAGCCACTGCGTGCTTATGTCGATTTGGGAAGCGAGGTAGTGACTCTACGTAAGAGGGATGCCGATCGTTTGGAATTGGTTGTTCGGCCGACAACGGGTGTTCTACGTGGATACGGGGGTGCCATAGTACACCCTTATGGCACTGCGAAGATGACGTTGAAGGTGGATCTGGTCGAAGCTGAGGTCGACGTGCATGTTGTGCCAGATTACCTGCAGGATGTACCGATGATAATGGGGCAACCTTTTACCGATCAACGGAACGTTGTGGTCGAACAGCGAGGGGCTCTGTTGCGGCTGTACAAAGGAGATGATTCTACGCCATCTGAGGTAGAACGGTTACCTCCCAGGAAGGTAGCTCTATGGGCCAAGGATGCGACGGTGATACCTCCAGGGCAGGGCGCAAATATTGAGGTAACAGTTCAAAATGACAATTATGTAGGCGACTTGTTCGTCGAACTGAGTTGGCGTAGCAAAGAAAACGCAGAACACTGCATCCCACGTTGCGTGATAAATACCGAAACGGGGCGGTTGCCGATTATTAATTTATCTGATTATCCTTTAGAGATCAAAAGAAATCAAACAGTTGCACGGGCGGATGTTATACGCGAGGCTAGTGCACTTGAATTAAATGTGTTGTCAGTAAAAAGAGACAAAGCGCGAGAATTACCCGCGGAGCAAATAAAGATCGGTGACGACGTAACATCAGAGCAAAGAAAGAAAATCGTAGATATTCTGAATCGGTATCGCGATTGTTTTGCGTTGGATTTGAGCGAGTTGGGACGGACACATTTGGCCGAGATAGATATTGAGCTGACAAGTTCAACCCCGGTATATTACCGACCATATCGTTTATCTTACGCAGAGAGAGAAAAAGTAAAAGATCTAATCGAAGAATTAAAAAGAAATAATATAGTTCGTGATACAAACTCTCCTTTTGCGAGTCCGATTCTTCTTGTGAAAAAGAAAAACGGAGAAACGCGTATGTGTGTTGATTACCGAGCGTTAAATAAGATAACGAAGAAAGATAGGTTTCCCCTACCGATTATAGAGGATCAAATAAACAATTTACAAGGCGCAACTCGGTATACGTGCCTGGACGCGGCGTCCTGTTACTATCAGATTCCAGTCGCGGCCGACGCGATAGAGAAAACAGCGTTCGTGACACCAGACGGGCAATATGAATTTTTGTCGCAGCCGTTTGGTTTAGTGAACGCGCCGGCTGGTTGTCAGCGCATGGCTTCAAAAATTATCGCACCTCTTAAAGGGATGATAAACATTCAAGCTTATATAGATGATTATATCATAGCGTCGAAAGATGTAGATTCGGGCATACAAGTGCTAGAAATATTCTTGAAAAGGCTACGTGAAGTAGGCCTGACTCTTCGGTTAAACAAATGCACGTTCCTAATGGGAAAAATTGATTTTCTGGGATATGAGATTTCTGAGGTAGGCATAAGGCCGGGAAAGGGAAAAATTCAAGCGGTCGTGGATTTCAAAAGACCAAGCGATGTACATGAGGTTAGACAGTTCATAGGGCTTTCGAGTTATTTCCGAAAGTTTATTAAAAACTTTGCGCTAATTGCACGGCCCCTTACTAATCTTACTAAGAAAGCAGAGATATGGAAGTGGGGGAAGGACGAAGAGAAAGCGTTCTGCGACCTGAAACATCTTTTAACATCGCGGCCGGTTCTGGCGTTGTATAAACAAACAGCGGAGACTGAACTCCATACAGACGCGAGTAAATGGGGTTTGGCCGGGATCCTTTTGCAAAAACAAGATGATAAGCAATTGAGGCCTGTGGCTTATTTCAGTCGACAGACTACAAAGGAGGAACAGCGTTATCATTCGTATGAGCTAGAAACTCTAGCGGTAATCAGTAGTCTCCATCGGTTCCGGGTATTTTTGGTAGGCATTCCGTTTAAAATAATAAGTGACTATAACGCTTTGCGATCCACATTCGTCAAAAGGGATCTCTCGCCACGAATTGGACGATGGTGGATCCAGTTACAAGAGTATGACTGTACGATCGAGTATAGGGCTGGCGTAAAAATGGCACACGTCGACGCTCTTAGCCGTAACGCGATAGTCGATGAGTTGAATGCAGAGGAGATTCAAGACATAGGTATTCTTCGTATTGAACGGGATGACTTGTTACTATTAGCGCAATTGCAAGATCGTAGACAGCAATTTATTAATGAGGTGTTGGATCGCGACCCCAACGACAAGGACGAACGGAAAATTAAAGAGGAGTACGTTCGTCGGAATGGTAGAATATTCAGGAAAACAGAGTCCGGAGTAAAATGGGTAGTACCACGGGCAGTAAGAAGACAAGTTACGTCGTATTGTCACGATGACATAGGTCATGTGGGGTTAGATAAAACGTTAACTAGAATGCAAGCCGATTATTGGTTCCCAGGGATGAAGCGATATGTAAGGAGATATGTAGCGGCGTGCATACCATGTTTTTATAATAAGGAACCCGGTTTTCTTAATCCAATAGATAAAATACCAGAGCCAATGCACACCCTACATGTCGATCATTTAGGGCCTTTTGTTCGAAGTGCAGCTAAAAACTCTTACTTGATTGTTGCGGTAGATGCGTTTACAAAATTTGTATTTTTAAAAGCAGTAGCAAATACGAAAACCTTGCTAGTTACGAGATTTATTGACGAGGTCGCGAACGTGTTTGGTTATCCAAAAAGAATAATCAGCGATCGTGGTACTGCTTTTACAAGTAAAAAGTTTATCGAGTATTGTCAAACGCTAAATATTAAACACGTATTAAATGCAGTAGCCACACCGCGTGCAAATGGCCAAGTAGAAAGGTACAACAGAACAATTC
>NW_017150791.1:0-269 GCF_001652005.2 Ceratina calcarata | reverse complement strand
GTTGGTCTTCTTCTTTCCTTAATAAATACGAGTGAAGTTGGTGTGACCAAGTTCCAATTTTAATAATATTACTTTTCTATCAACGCAGGGTTCATTTCAAGAATATTCATTCTAACAAGATGAATACGAATTAGCCCCAGCAATATTTCATAGTTCTTTAATTCAATTCAGCACCAATTGGCAATTAATGTTTTGCTTTTTTCCAGATTTGATTAGTTAAGAATTAAAATTATTTTAATTAGGTTAATTGGAAGAAGGTCGAATGAACG
>NW_017150790.1:0-269 GCF_001652005.2 Ceratina calcarata | reverse complement strand
GTTTATTTATATTGTTTTACTTGCACATCTGCTTTCAAAACAATAGCCGGGCACATGAGGAAAATTTTCAGAAAAGTTGCCGGTCAGCAATGTGTTAATTATAACTGATTAACAACTCTTTATTGTTGGAACAGTTCGTTTTAACGTGTCCCACTGTAGAATCCTACAGCCACCCTATAGACAATGCCACCCTTTTGTTTAATAGTTATCGTTCAGTAACGACCCTTTCTTGTTTGTTACACCGCTTCTCCTACGTTATTGACCATTCT
>NW_017150789.1:0-269 GCF_001652005.2 Ceratina calcarata | reverse complement strand
AGCTAGCTATTCAGGAGAAGCACAAAGATATCGTACAAATCCTCGTAGAACATGGTGCCGATGGCAACATGAAGATTGAAGGGGGAGAGACACCGCTTCATTTTGCTGCGCGAGTAGGACTAGAAGAAACTTGCATGTTGCTACTCGAAAAAGGAGTTGACGTGGATACCCGAAACGAAGATGGTAAAACGGCACTGCACATAGCCATGCAAAAGAGACACGAAGGTATCGTACAAATCCTCGTGGAACATGGTGCCGATGTCAACATG
>NW_017150788.1:0-269 GCF_001652005.2 Ceratina calcarata | reverse complement strand
TACTCGTCACTTTCACTGCATTCAAATTATTAAAGATGTTTTTCATTATTGTTTTCAGGTGCTGTATAAGGTATTATCGTCCGGACATCGTCGCAACAATGCACCGTCCCGAGCTCCCTACAACCTGACGGAGGGTACGCCGAAAACGAGGAGTCGGCACCAATTGATGAATCTTAAAAGGAATCGTTGGGCACCCATGAACGCTTCCGACTGCGAAGACAACAGCAGTGGTGGGGAGGAAGAATTTACACAGGTGAGCATTTTAAAAT
>NW_017150787.1:0-269 GCF_001652005.2 Ceratina calcarata | reverse complement strand
ATGGTCGCGTCGTCCCCACTTTCCGGCCGAGGGATAAAATATCCGACCCCTGGGTGGGTGGTCTTCTGGAAAAAGAGGTTGATGCAAATGCTGCTCGGTATGCATTTGCTGATCCCAATTTTCTTTAGCATCCAACGGCCTACCAGAAGGATGGAGGCATAGCTGATGTACTGTATAGCTGACGTGGCCTTCTCCTTCCAGGTTTTGGTACGCCTAACCCTTTCGCTACGGCAGTCCGTTCCGCGGGATCACTTTATATTTTTTTTTAT
>NW_017150786.1:0-269 GCF_001652005.2 Ceratina calcarata | reverse complement strand
TTAAATGTATTATAAAATTCCCTTAAAACCGATCTCATCCCCTTGTCAGTTTCAACTATACAATATAAAGAATCTTCCTCAGATACTTCTTCCTCTTCATTCCTCCAGAAATTCCTTAAAAGGATCGAGCAATAGGCATATTCTTAAGTAAAGTTCACCATACAAGCTTTCCACGAGTTGAATATAAATTACATTGTCCTTCGTCCTCGAGACGATATTCGTAATTTAAATATAAGAAAATAACCGTAAAAGAATATCCCATAGAGTGT
>NW_017150785.1:0-269 GCF_001652005.2 Ceratina calcarata | reverse complement strand
GAACAATTTTATACGTATGTAGTTGAGATTGAAGGCATAATCAATTCACGTCCTTTGATTCCTGTGTCCACTGATCCTAACGATTTTACAGCCTTAACACCTGGCCATTTCCTTATTGGTGAACCGCTGACTAACTCACCACAATTCGATTATTCAGAGATTGCTGTTAATAAATTGTCATTGTGGCAGCATATTCAAAAGGTGAAACGACATTTTTGGTCCAGATGGAGCAAAGAGTATTTTAGTGAATTAAATACTAGAAACAAATG
>NW_017150784.1:0-269 GCF_001652005.2 Ceratina calcarata | reverse complement strand
TACGTACGCGACATTTAATGTTAGCTAAATGGAAAAATCAATACAACAGCGTGCTGACTCTAGCGCATAAAATAGAGATCCTGGAATCTCGGGACAGACCCTTATGCTCCAGCAAACAACCCTTGCGCTTCGGCAAACGGGGCAATGCTGGTGCTTGGCCACCCGGACGCGGAGCCGGGCCTGGGTGAGAGACCCCGCAGCACAACGCGCTGCAACAACCGCAACCTCAAAGCGGCGCACTTGAGCAGCCTAATATCGATTACATCAGG
>NW_017150783.1:0-269 GCF_001652005.2 Ceratina calcarata | reverse complement strand
TGTCTATACATATAATAATTTATTCATCTATTGAATTGTTCCATTCGAATCGAGAACGTTCACGAGACGTGCCCAATCGGTTTTTTAAAATTGCCAAACAGAATATCTACGAATTCATCTCTTGGGTTCTTTAAAACCGCATACCGTCGTACATTGTATTACGGGCGGCCCGTTTGTCACGTGCGCGTTCCTTCACGCATTTTCATGCTGACGCCAAATGCGAGTCTTATCGCGTTCCGAGGGAGAGACGTCCTGAATCCGCGGGAACA
>NW_017150782.1:0-269 GCF_001652005.2 Ceratina calcarata | reverse complement strand
GGTAGCGGATTGGTCGAGGCTGGTAATAAGGATTTCCTTATGTTTCCTTGGACACGAGACGGAGATCTCACCTGGGGGAAAAAGAGATATTATCTTGTCCCTTAGTAAGGGAGCTAATTCTCTGTCTTTGGATCTTGGGATTTCGAGTATTAAGCCACCGTTTAGCGAGGAACGGGGCTTAATAGATGTAATTCCAAGTTCTTGTAGTTTTATATTCTCTTTTGCTTTAGCTAGAATATCATTTAGTTTCAAGTTGCTATTTTTATTTT
>NW_017150781.1:0-269 GCF_001652005.2 Ceratina calcarata | reverse complement strand
TTCTTTAGTAAATTTCTTTGCTGCAAACAGAGGCTTTAATAGTACTAAAACATTCTCTTTTGTTGCTTTTTCTAGAGGCTTTAATCGTTCTTTAACTTTTTCTATTAGCTTTTTAATTTCTTCTTCTTTTTTTCCCGAAGGAGAATTTAATAGCTCCTCAATTTTCTCTATTCTTACTTTCGAAAGGGTGGACTCCTCTAATATTCTTTTAACTTTTTTCCTTGATTCACTTTGCAAAGGATCTATTACTTTTAAGATTTTTTCTCTTA
>NW_017150780.1:0-269 GCF_001652005.2 Ceratina calcarata | reverse complement strand
CGCACACCCATTCTATACTACGGTCGAAAAAAGAAAATATAGCAAATCGTTGTTACTTTATTGCTTGAGTTATTAGTTTTTGAGACGCGAACTTTTAATACTCATCCTAAACTTGTCCTTTTAATAGTCCGAATAGAAGTTAGAAACAATATATTGTAAAGTTTCTAGCTGTCTTCTCAATGCGCTTGTAATTCCATTTGAATTTGATGATCTGTGATATAGATTTGTACAGCAACTCCCATTATGTCATATGTCAAAATGAAATTTTT
>NW_017150778.1:0-269 GCF_001652005.2 Ceratina calcarata | reverse complement strand
CCAACTTAAGCGCGTATAAGTCGACTTGTATACTACATTTGAATGAACAACATATGACATCTGCTTCAAAACACGTGAAGAAGGTGTATTTCAACGGAAACGACGCGAAAATCAACCTGAAATATGGAATTCTGGGGTATATTTGAGAATATATTTGTAGTCCCTTTCGAGGTACCTTACGATTAGGCGCATATAAGTCGACTTGTATACTACATATGTTTGAACAACAAATGATTTCTTCTTCAAAACACGTGAAGAAGATGTATTTC
>NW_017150776.1:0-269 GCF_001652005.2 Ceratina calcarata | reverse complement strand
GTGCTGGAGTGTAGTTAGGAGGTGATGTGTTTCAAGGAGGATCAGGTTGTGAACGAAGAAATCCGAACGATGGATCACGCGAGGCTTTGAGGACGAGGGGCCATGACGACTGTGATTCGGGATACGATTCGGCAAATACGAGATCGTTGAGCACGCTGTCGATTGGGTCCATGTCCTCGACGGGATTCTCGTTGTTCTCTACGTCCTCGGACGGGTCGTTTGACTGAAAAACAAGGATGGAATGAGAGAAGGATTGGAAAGGTTGGTGG
>NW_017150775.1:0-269 GCF_001652005.2 Ceratina calcarata | reverse complement strand
TCACCGGCCGCGAAGTAGATTTGAAACCGGCGACGCCTTCCCCTTTTAGTTCGATTTGCCATTATTGGCTCCACTTCGCTTTTTGGTGACGGTTTTCCAACCGTCACCAGGTTGGCCATCGGCGCTCACAGCTGCCAGTACAGCTTTTGGAGCGTCAACCTTTGAAGAGGCTTCGGAACTCCTCGGCCCCTTCGCATTGGTGCCGGCATTCGAATCTCCGACGCCCTTTCCAGGGGCGGGCTTCTCTGCCGACACCGACGCCATCCTGT
>NW_017150774.1:0-269 GCF_001652005.2 Ceratina calcarata | reverse complement strand
ATTAAACACTTTATTTATTAATGTTGATTAATAGTAAACGGCTGGATTTCAAAAATTCCGCAGTACTTCGAATCCACTCTCGGTTACGAGATAATTAAAATCGAGCTTCGAGTTGATCAACGAATGATATTTGATAATTTATGAACACGACGTGTATACAGGGACTCCGAAGACTAGTTTAAGATATTGAAATAGGAGATTCCTGACGTGATTTTAAACAACATTTCCCTTAGCGAAAAAATTGTCCGAGTCATGGTTGAGGAGTTATT
>NW_017150773.1:0-270 GCF_001652005.2 Ceratina calcarata | reverse complement strand
GTTTAATCAACATGCTTAAAATATTGACTTCATGTAAATTTTGTAAACGTTGCGATATAATGTTTCATACATGTTTCTGAAATATTATGTAATAACGTTATTTTGCAAATATTTTTCAAATATTTTTCGAATATAATTAAAATGTTTTTTTAATGTTGCTAACACGAACGTTCTTCTGCGTATGTGTTTTACGGGTGACAAGGAAGATGTGATATTCTCTCTCCCTTTATCGTACTTAGTACTCCACCACAGGGATCTCGTAATTTATCC
>NW_017150772.1:0-270 GCF_001652005.2 Ceratina calcarata | reverse complement strand
TATATTAATACTATTAAAAGGCTGCCATTTGAAAACTAGTTGAGATTCGACCTTGAAATTTTAGTACATCTTCGAAGATATAAACTTTTGAAAAGTGCAAAGAAAATTCGATTTTTTCAAAGTTTCACACTGATAAGGCCCCTTAAATCATCTGTTCATCTGTTTTTTTTTTCAGTCTGAAGATCCCCCCTAGAAGCTATGGTTAAGGTAGGTCGAAATTTTCACTTCATATTCTTATTTTAAAATAAGCCCCTGTAGGGCCCTCTCTAG
>NW_017150771.1:680-2487 GCF_001652005.2 Ceratina calcarata | reverse complement strand
GAGTGCCTTGAAGGCAGCTCACAGCTACCGAATAGTAGAATTCCCATACATTTTCATCCCCTTCGTTGCTATTCAATAGTCACTATATCATTTGTGGCGTATAATCATCTTTCTTATTTTTGCATGCAATTAAAATCAGTTTTTTTTTATAAGGACAGAATATAATCAACGTTTAATTATGCAGACAGATTTTAATGCACAGGGTGAGTCATCTAATGTTTGCATCTCAAATATAGTTTGCTGGTTTTAAAGATTTGTCAAATGTCTCGTCCATTTCATCAGGAATCCAGTTTTTGTAATTATTCAAGGTCATTCAAGGTCACTCGAGGTTATTCAAGATCATTCAAAGTCCCTTAATGTCCATCAAAGTCTTCAAGGTTCTTTAAGATTCTTTAAGGTCAATCAATGTCACTCAAGATCATTCAAGGTTGTTCAAGATCATTCAAGGCCCTTTAACATCCTTCCAGGCCCTTCAAAGTCATTCAATAAGGTCAATCAAAGTCACTCAAGATCACTCAAGGTGCCTCAAAGCCCCATTAACGTCCTTCAAGGTTCTTTAAGGTCAATCAATGTCATTCATACAAGACTTAAAACTCAAATTCGTCCTTAAAAACATTTGAGGTGCAAACGTTAAGTAACATCCTGCATAATTGACATAACTTAAATGAAAATTAAGTTTTGAAACGTCTTGGGATATGAGAAATGAATTCTAACGATCTCGCGGAGATAATTAATGACTAACGATTTCGGGATTGAAATGAAGGATGTTTGGTAACTCAAACCGTTCTCTGATGGATTTCAAGAGGGACGATCACAAGAAACGGGATAACAGGAAAGCCAACAATGTGTACGTCTTCCGGGGAATACTAATTGGAATGCAATTGGAAATCCGGTTTGCCGTAGAAATCCAGTTCGACTAAAACGCACCCACATTCATCAGTTTCTAATGATTCTATTTCCAGTTACTAACGTGAACATAGGCACCAACGGATTTATACCAGGCAACAGACTTTAATTGTTTTCAAATAGGAAACCGTATACTTCAACCCTTAATCTCCTACAATTTTAAAATCGAGCTCCTTTAATTCAAATCTCAGAATATATTAAACAATTTCTCACATGATGACTAATAAAATATTCAATATATTAAATGAAATAATAATTAATGGAATTTAAGTTAATCTTTGGATCACAAATACCAGATTTGGTAATTGGAATTTTTGAAGCACAGGACCTGCAGGGACCAAAAGGGTTAAATAAGAACCCACATCATACGAGATGCTAGAGCAGGATAAGGGAAAATCGCTAGGTAAGTTTAGAGGTGAAAAGGATCGATCGAGCCTCTACCAGGGTTACACTACCTGCTATAAGTACCACAGCTCTATTAATGTGACCTCATATTTATTGAATATCAAACTTATTTTTGTGTATTGAGTTCAAATTGAACTATTGTTTTAGGTTTTGGAACATTATAGTAATTGGGTGAGTTAATTACTATGAAATATGTGATACTATGAATTGTTTCATGACTCACTTCAGTTCAATGTATGAAATATTGTGCTAAAGATTGAATGAATTAATGGTATAAGTCGAATAATTATTGTATCAATTTTTACGTGAGTTATTGTCAACGTCATTATGAGTTCATCGATCATTGTATTAGTTGAATTAGTGCATCAATTATTATATGAGTCTATCAATTATTGTATCAACTATTACAGGAATTAGTGCAACAATCATTGTATGAGTCTACTAATTATTATACCAACAATTACATGAATTACTATACCAATTATTGTATGAGTCT
>NW_017150771.1:0-643 GCF_001652005.2 Ceratina calcarata | reverse complement strand
AATAAACAAATTTGTTCCTTTAAATATAAAAAATTGTCTTCTATTTCTGATATTTTTTATTCATTGTGTCACTAAAAATTCTAGAAAATTCACATAAATCATAAACATCAATCTAGTAACAAAACTAAAATCTTTTTTTTTACATTGCACAAAAATCTGCACAGGCATAAATAAAATATTTAAGACCGAAGCTAATGGGAAGAAATGAAAGAACGAGTACGCATCATGCGTACTTACTTGTTCCTTGTGTTGGTAGTATCAGCGAATGGGAGATTATAGATACATCTATCTCCATTTTATGGATGGAAATGGAACGGGCGCGGAGCAATCGGGAATCAAACCAGTTTCTCTTCGGTGGGATGGAAACGAAAACCCCAGGCCACGAGGCCAGCTCTTTTATGGACTTTGCTTGCGACTGATGCTTTCCAAATAGTTTCGATGGGAATCCAAACCAATAGGAGAGAGAATGGAACGGAATAGGGGTCAGAGGTAGAGGGGATAGGTAGTGGGGCACAAAGTGGAAATTCACAGGAAAATTCATTGCCGGTTATACCCAACCGAAAGTCCTTCCATTTGTCCATCCTGAAACGATACATCCTCCCCCTTCCATTAATATCGTCGACAAAATTATTAATTTATAACC
>NW_017150770.1:0-270 GCF_001652005.2 Ceratina calcarata | reverse complement strand
GAGAAAATCTTGTTTGGAAATAAAATGATTAACTGATAATGGATTTACCTTGAGGCTCGGTGGAGATTCGAAGACCACACGTCCTCATCACTGCTCGTTTCTTTATTGTTCACTGCACGCTACCACGAGAGGCATGTCCTTAAACCATTTCGTCCGGTCAAACGGTACCATTACCACTCATAATAGTATCTCAGCGATCTGAAGTTTGTACTATCGATATTCTCAACTACCAATTAAAATTAATCAAAAATCTTTTTAAAATATTATCTA
>NW_017150769.1:0-270 GCF_001652005.2 Ceratina calcarata | reverse complement strand
TATCAATAATCACATTAGCATTGCATCATCTAAAACTATGTCTTTCCATGTCCAATTAAACTCTAGTCCTGTTCTATCTCCATACTCTTAATAATACGCTTAACCAATATATAGTATATATATGTATATATATATATTATTATATATTTCTTTTCACTCTTTATTGAAACAAAATAATTTGATATTGAATATAGATCATCCTAGTAACAAAAGGCAATACTAAAACACATACCGCACACAACAAATTCCATACAACTTACTCAATAATCA
>NW_017150768.1:0-270 GCF_001652005.2 Ceratina calcarata | reverse complement strand
GCTGCAGTTTCGATCACCACTCAGGCAAAGGGCTTCCGACTTTAAACGGTCCCGACCGAACTGCTCTGCTCTACCAACGAAACTCGCTTCTTACAAAGCTCGAAGGAAACGCCTTCGAGTATCTCTCGAACAACTAGAATCGAGGGTAAGAGAGAAATCCTTTCGGTGCAATATATCTTTACCGATATATTGCACTTGAAATTAGAATTTTAATTATACGCAGCGAACAGCTGATTTAAATCCGGATAGGAGACGGAATAACTCTACGTC
>NW_017150767.1:0-270 GCF_001652005.2 Ceratina calcarata | reverse complement strand
GACAATTATCGTTAATGTTAATTTGTGATCATCGTAAAGAATCATGATTAATGATTTTGAACACCACCCCGTGATTCACCCCGTAAAAAGACGGCTTGGATTTTTTATTCCATTACAATATCACGATTAGAACAACGCACCGCCATGGAAAGAACATTACCTGCTCATTGTTAAAATACTTTTAAACAATTTAAAAACATTGTTTAAATAAAACTTTTTACTCAATAAACTTCATACGTGGCTATTTATTTTTCGTATTTTATAGATTTC
>NW_017150766.1:0-270 GCF_001652005.2 Ceratina calcarata | reverse complement strand
CCGTCCAAAAGATTTTTCCTATTAATATTAGAACTACCGATTTGACGTATGTATACCTACTTTCACCGCAGGGTTAAAAATGACTTGTTTTTCACATTACTGTGTCATTTAAAGAAAGACGTAGCAATTTTTACGTTTTTATTGGTGAATATTGGATAATAAACTGATGATAATAACAATAATTTAATGACAATAAGTTTGAAAATGACTCATTCCGGTAAATGGTGGTATACTATATAAAATTTTATATCAAAAGGACAAACAAAAGGA
>NW_017150765.1:0-270 GCF_001652005.2 Ceratina calcarata | reverse complement strand
TATTATACGTTTATTATAAGACTAAATAAAAACTACAATTTAAGAAAAAAAAAAAAAAATACACATTTAAATCCTATAGTTAAATTTCACAATAAGAAATTATTGATTATAAGTACAAAGAATGTCATATGTAGTGGATTATGCGATTGCATTTTCCACAATATTCAATCTATTATATAGAGGGTCCTGCAAAATGTGTGATGACCTTTCGTAGACCGCAGGACCTTTCAAAACACGAGGCCCGGTTCCGGCCGGCCCCGATTAGTCAGT
>NW_017150764.1:0-270 GCF_001652005.2 Ceratina calcarata | reverse complement strand
GTACATAAGAAATGGATCGCTATTTCTTAATCCCCGAACAATTACAGTAATAGGTATAACGGGCCTTTTCATTTAAAATTCTCGCAAACATACGTGAATGATTTCTATTTTTGGGGAATTAACTGACCGTTAATTCCACCTGGAAATGATCTTCTGTTTCGTTCAATTCGTGCCGAGGCGCATGGAACTTCGGATCGCTCCAACTTACTCGAATATTTAACAAATGTTCTCCTGATATTATTTTTGTCAGCTAAAAAACTGAAGTAATCA
>NW_017150763.1:0-270 GCF_001652005.2 Ceratina calcarata | reverse complement strand
GAGTACGTCATTTCTCATGAGTGGGAACGACGAGCGCTACCACACGCATCCCGTAACAAAGCCTCCCCTAGAATTGGCAACCCCGTTTCTTCATCAAGAAGAATAATCAAATTCGGCGTGATGCACAGCGCCTGGTCTCCTCTCGCTGTGCCAAAAGATATTCGTGTTGAAAAAGCAGGTTAAAGGAGTTATACTCATCCCTTGTGTACGGGGGATTGGAGAGGGTGGGGTATCCTGCTAATTGATTTCGTCCAAGATTTCAACAACAGA
>NW_017150762.1:0-270 GCF_001652005.2 Ceratina calcarata | reverse complement strand
AGCTATGTAACAGAAAAAATGTTGTATAACATTATGATGTAGAACATTTTGGTTCTTACATTTCTAACAAGTTATATAATTTTGTTGGGTAACATATTTTGTTACATAGGGTGAGTTTCGTAACATGATAACTTCGAATAATTTCAAGATATTGATGTACGATAAAAATTTTCTAACAATTGTTGTGTGGCTTCCAAGCATGCAATGCTCTGATGTGTTTTTTCTTTATTCCTTTTTTATCGAAATATGAGAATCACCTTCAATTTTTGT
>NW_017150761.1:0-270 GCF_001652005.2 Ceratina calcarata | reverse complement strand
TCTGTAACAAATTTGATTTTCATCTCATATATATTATGTTAGTTTTAAGTTGTTGATACTTGAAACAGTCTATAGTACATTTGAAGATTACATATGTATATAAACCACGTGCTTTATGCAATTATCGAGAGTTGTTACAGGAAATATAAACATTGTAAAAAATTACAGAATATCAAAAGCTGAACTTATACTGCAATGTTCGTAATATACATTGTTAAACGTTTCGTTTTTCATAAGAATATGCCGTCTACAATACATATCTACATATGT
>NW_017150760.1:0-2633 GCF_001652005.2 Ceratina calcarata | reverse complement strand
GTATATTACTGTACAAAAACTATAGCTATATTGATTTAGTATTAAAATAATGGCATATGTTTAATATTTTGCTAAATAATTAAAAATAACGTCGAACTTTGACATGCCATAACTTCGTAATAAATAACTATAAACCAATGAAACTTCAAGTATTCGAAGCAGGAAAGCTTCCTCTTTAAAATGCCGTTTGATTCACCTCGATACGACATTTGGTTCCGGAATTATGATCGTGTAAAGACAATCACGATCTCCACTCAAGCGAAGTCCCCCTAGCGGGCTCGTATTAAAAAACCCAAATCTTTAATTGCTTACAACTTTGTAATAAATAATAGTATCGAAATAAATATTGATATATTAACAGCGGGGAAGTATATTCTTTAAAATGCCGTTTGATTTATCGCGATAGGACGTCTGGTTTCTGAGATATCGTCGTTCGAAAAGGATTATAATTTTTCCGACGGCGCTATTGTTGTCTTCGCGCGCCAACTGACTCTCGGGACCTACCCTAACCTCTCTAACCGGTCTAGACTACTGAAAACTAGGTCACTGTGTCAACGCTACGTTTAAACTTTAAAAGCTCATATCTCCGGGACGGATTGAGATATCGAGATGAATCAAAAGCGATTTTCTTCATTTTAACTTTCTCTATCCATTGATAGATTCTTTAATAAAAAATTCAATTCCCTTATATAGATAAATTTATGTTTTTAATATGTATAACTACTTAGAGCTGAATAATGTTGAAAATAGCAATCAGAATTTTGTATATTTTTGCATACATAATATGTGAACATGTATATGTGAATGCTACTTTGAAGTGTTTGTCGCACTATTCACGAATTATCATTATAACCTCAAAATTTAATGTTATATTTCAGTTTACGAGTATTAGTGATCTGTACGACCGTTAACCTCTAAATGTAATAAATATGATAGTTAAAATGGATATTATTTGATGTTCAATTCAAAATTCAAAAACCTAATCAAATTTTAACAAATGCACTAATAGAACAAGTATAATTCATTGTTAAGTTTGCACTATAACTAGAACAATTTAAACAAAATAATAAATAATATGCTTTGCAAGTTCAGTTCAAGTAAAAATAATGCTTCATTACTATTTAGCATGATTACTGGCAAACGAGCCAGGTAAAAATTTATTTTGTAATTCAAAGTAGTTGTAGACTGACTATTAATCTGTTTACTCTTCGAAAAGTTGGTTCTCGGCTCGCTTAACTACCCAGGCTTTATATCCGAGCGGACAGTACTCTTTTTTATTGACATGAATAAACAAAACGTCCGGGACGTGGAACCGTTCCCCGTGTAAATAATTCCAACGCCCGACCGGAATCGAGTTTGCCCGCTCGCTTGCTCGCTCGCTCGCTACGGGACGCGTTTAGGACGGTGTAAAAATTTCCAGTCCGACGAATAAACACTGGCAATCCTTCACGTAAAATTACGTTATCAGCTTGACAAAGTCCTGCCCATCACAAACAACTCCATCCCATCTCTCCACAATATTTCACCCTTTTCATTCCCAATTTTTATTTAATCCCGTTTCGAATAATCGTTATTTTAAATATCTGATTTTGAATGCGTACTCAAAAACAGACGTTAGGGATAAATTATGTGTTCAAATGAAAAAGAATGTATGAAGTGAATGAATTAAAATTATCATAAACTGAGTGCTTGTTTAGAATATAAAATATTTGATGGAGCTCATTGATTAAATAATACAGTGTCCCAAAACTAGCGTAAGATATTGAAATGGGAGGTTCCTGACGTAATTTTAAACACCATTTTCCATAGCGAAAAAGTTGCCCAAGGTGTGGTTGAGGAGTTATTAATGGAAAACTCCGACCAATCACAGCGCTCGATTCGCGCGAGCTACGAATCGGGAACGTTGACTCGGATCCGGATGCCCGGCCTATCAACAATCTATCTTTTCCCTATCCNATTATTATTAATTTATATTATTTTATTAAATATTTTATTAAATATAATTGAATATAAAATAAAAATTCATTTTATTATTTAAGTAATAATTTTAATACTGAATATTCTGTACATTTTTGACCTTTCTGCAATCTCTTCTTGTTAAACAGCCATCTTTGTTATATAATTCTGCATAAAACCTGCAGTTCAGTAATGAGGCAGTATTATTATATAATTTTGCTATACTTTGTTACGACAAGAACGTCTCCGTGCATTCTATACAATATGGAAGGCGAAGTTAATGTGAAATCGGATTCCATTGACGACGAAGAGTAGCGTCGTCGGTCAAAGGAGTGGAGCTGATCGAGTTTACGTAGTTTGCCTGGCCGATGCGGCCATATTAATTGCGAAGCCCACTCTAATTAAACTGATACACCGAAACACTTGCCGGGCGTCCAACTGTAGTATACTTTGCCCCTTTGACGTCCAGAGACAATGTCCGGCAGTGTCTGCATTCTCATATTAATCCCTTTTCAATGGAAGCTCTTGCCACTTGCTTTAT
Organism: Ceratina calcarata; assembly: GCF_001652005.2. Classification (NCBI taxonomy): domain Eukaryota; kingdom Metazoa; phylum Arthropoda; class Insecta; order Hymenoptera; family Apidae; genus Ceratina; species Ceratina calcarata. Next base: position 136 of record NW_017150760.1, on the reverse strand, counting down.
GTTGATACTTTTTGCACCCCAAAACGTAGAACTTAATTTTAGTCATTTAAGAACATAAGCATTCAAAAAGTGATTCCCCACAGAATTGGAAATATTATAATTTATTTAAAATAAGATAAATAATCATGTGGAATAA
>NW_017150759.1:0-270 GCF_001652005.2 Ceratina calcarata | reverse complement strand
GTGAACGGGAAGCACAAGAGGACAATATTTTTATTTCTTATAGATGATTCTTTCAGTCTCGAAGGATCGCGGGAGGTACTTCGCATCCATGAAAAGGTAGTTGATAGGGCGGGTGAAAGAAAAGGAAAGACTTGGGAAAATATACATGTCATTGGTCATGGACTCTCTACGTATTTATCGGTTCGTCGTTTGCTATTGGCTCTTTGTATGAAGGACCTTATTTCTTCAATATTTTTCTTATTAATCCACGAAGAGAATGATCTGATTATG
>NW_017150758.1:0-270 GCF_001652005.2 Ceratina calcarata | reverse complement strand
AGTTGGTTTAACCCGCTGGGGCTGAAGAACGGAGGCTATAACATTTTGTGGAGCACAGAAGATATAACGAGACTGAATAGCGATGTAAGAATCTAAAGTTGTCCTATAGATGAAAATTTGTTACGCCTTTTTGTGATTTTTTTCAGCCGAAGACTATGTGGATGTCCTATGCGATAGGATTTATCTTTGTCGAGCACAAGCCTCGTTTGATGGAAATGTGGGTTGCTGGTAAGGGTGCCCGGTTAATAGGTGACGTCTCGGATGAAGAAG
>NW_017150757.1:0-270 GCF_001652005.2 Ceratina calcarata | reverse complement strand
TAATATCGAAGCAAATTGTTATTATTTGTTCGTGTAACGTTAAAATTTGTTGTAATTTCTAATATGACTAGGTAAGTTTCAAACTTTTTTAGGTTATATATTTACATCACCGATCGAAGCAATTTGAAAATAATTAAATTCTCTTCATTTGACTGCATAATGAATAATTTTATAGGACACGTTTTTTCCCATTTATGATATGTAATATCTGAGATTCAGATTTTAAATATTTTTTTTCGAGGGACACATTTTTCCTGAGAACCTGTAATG
>NW_017150756.1:0-270 GCF_001652005.2 Ceratina calcarata | reverse complement strand
CTGTCTTTGTTTTTGGAAATGTTGGTATGTCGTTGAGATATACGTTGAACAGTTTTGGACCTAGTATAGAGCCTTGCGGAACTCCTACTCGTATTAGTCTTCTGGTAGATTTGGTATTGTTGACTTGTACTTTCAGGTGCCTGTTTTTAAGATACGATTCTATGAGTTTTATAACTGTAGAGGGATATTGTTGTTTAATTAGTTTGTATACGAGTCCTTCTATCCAGACTCTGTCAAATGCTTTTTCTATATCAAGTAGCAGCATTACAG
>NW_017150755.1:0-270 GCF_001652005.2 Ceratina calcarata | reverse complement strand
TTTCGGGTCTTCAAAATTATAATAAAATGTTGAAATATGGAAAATATGTGATTCAATTTTAATTAATAATTGAATGAAGACGAATCTTGGCATTTTTATTTTTATAAGGTGTTTAATATATTCGTATGTCTCGTGAATACATATTATACTTGGTAAAAGAAACTCTAATCTAGATTTAATTTCCTAAGTTGACAGTATAATTGTTTTATTTCACATAGAAATCAGCAATTTACCAATAATGAATATTAATAATAAAATTGACGCCAGGAA
>NW_017150754.1:0-270 GCF_001652005.2 Ceratina calcarata | reverse complement strand
TGGCTTATTGATTCGGGCTTCGATCGCATGATCCTATGCTCTATGCGAGAGCGCCCCAAGCATTTGAGATTATTTCTCAAACAATTATATTTTATTGTACAACTGTAGTACTTGTAAAGAAGAAAAACAACTAATATAGAAAATAAGATTAATAAATATATAGCTATAGTTTTTAAATAACCTAAACTGAATTTAAATGCCCCAATATATACGAGCTATTCAGGATTTAAATGGCTCAAGGTTACCGCAGATCGACTGCATGATCTGCTT
>NW_017150753.1:0-270 GCF_001652005.2 Ceratina calcarata | reverse complement strand
ATCTCAGCCATCAGGCCGAGAAGTGATGCATCTTTATTGCTATCTTAATTTATTCAGATCCCACTGTTATGAAGCCGGTGTTGTCAGTTTTTACATCAAAAGACATCCGAATAACCAATTACCTAGACGACCTCTTAATTTTTCGTAAGTCCAGAGAAGAATGTAAAAGAAATTAAGCGCTTTATTTAAAACAAAGAATGTTCCCCTGACATCTTACGGTGCCAGGGGTAGTACATGGTAACGATACATTTTACATGAAATAGCATGTTG
>NW_017150752.1:0-270 GCF_001652005.2 Ceratina calcarata | reverse complement strand
CTGCTCATTATTATTTCATCGCAAAATGGAACCGGAGACACACCGATAAGCCATGCGTCACGGTTTGTTGGACAAGTCAGGTAAAGCTTGGAACAAATCAAAATCAATTCTCCAAAAATGAGTTTTTGAAATGATTTGCATAATTTATTTAAAAACTGAGAAACAAATTCTAAATTCTAATGCAATCTGTGATTTGAAAGAAACAGTCGATGCGGAAGTGGCATAAAAACCACGCAGCTGGCTTTTCTTTTTATATATACATGTATACAT
>NW_017150751.1:0-270 GCF_001652005.2 Ceratina calcarata | reverse complement strand
GGAACCGCCTGTATTACTTCGAATTTCGTACATATTTCCGAGAATTCGTAATCGATTTCTCGAAACACGGATTAAATGAATAATTGCAGGCCGAGTAATTCTCTTAAGCCTTGCATCTTTTCAATCTTCAAACAGTATATATGTATTACGTGCGGAGGCGCATGCATCTCATGCTGACCCCTCCGACTTATACGTATTTTTAACAAAGACAAAAAATGTTTCCGCTGCGGCGACACCTTTCATGGCCAATGTTCGAATGATTTTCACTGC
>NW_017150750.1:0-270 GCF_001652005.2 Ceratina calcarata | reverse complement strand
TAACACAATTATATAATGTATTACATGATGTATTATAATATAATTTATATATATATTTCACAAAAATCGTAGGATTGCTTAAAAACAGTTCGTATAGTTATTCTCTTTAAAGGGATTCAATTTAAAATTTAGGTCATTTTTGGGAATTTTTTTAAACTTTATGGAGATATTTTCCTATAAATGAACTGCAAATAATTTTTTCGTACAAAAATAACTAAAGGCCAACGTTATGCCACAAAAATTGCCTCAATTGCTGACACAGTTCGGGTG
>NW_017150749.1:0-4242 GCF_001652005.2 Ceratina calcarata | reverse complement strand
ACCTACTTATTTGTCTTATCCTATCTCCTACCTATTTCCTTTGTATCCTCCCTAGTACTCGTCTATGATTCCTATCCCTCACACCTATATGTTTGCTATGAATGAATGAGTGTGTGAATGCTGTATGGGCCGTCACTTACGTTAGGGGGGCTGGGAGTGCCCTGATATACCTGCGGTTCTGTGTTTTCTGCGATATATTCAGGGCTGATGTGTGCTAGCACTGCCGAGGCCTTCCCTGCGTAAGTTGGCTGGGAATACCCCCTTCGGGCCTTGGCCAGGCATTGCACCTTGGGTTGGGGTGTCGGAGCCCCAACTGACTTGTCGAACGAGCGCCTCACGTGCGTGTTTTCCCATGAGGCTAAGAGTGAGCACAGGGTCGGCGGAGTACCGCCGAACGGTGAGAGCCGTGGGTGCACCCCCCTGTGTGCTGCCCGTTCCCTGGTGCATAAGCGGTATAAGTCATAACATTATGGAACTTTTTAAAAAACCTGCAAAAACACAAATTGTCAAATCCAAGCCAATCGTTGAAAATAAAGATAACTATCAATCTAAGTTTTTCGAGAGATCTCCAATCGGTAACTCTACTATCCTAGAGATTAATAAAAGTACATCTCTACCGAATCCATGCACTGATCCTATCCCTACTCATACCACTGAAGACTTGTCCTCTAAGACGGACAATCCCGATATCACTGACCTTTCTAGCACATCCTCCTACGCTCTGGGTCACACTCCAAGACATTCCCTTAACCGCACGCCTCCATCGGGTAATCGAGTCCTCAAACCAGATGATCCCCTCGCCAAAATGCTTCCTATCTCCACGTCATCTGTTAAACGAAAAAGAGCCGCCAATAACGTGAGCACTGAAAAAGATAAATCTAATACCTCCATACGCTCACAAAGTAGTAGCCGCGGTAGGAAAAAGAAAACTCAAAAGAAACACAAGTCAGACACAGATGACTCAGTATCTGACCTCTCGGATACTGACAGAACTGACAACACCTCCTTCGACCACGTAGAACCTCTGTCCAACCTTGCTGTCACCCTTCTAAAATGTGTGAAGGAAGTCGAAACTGTTCGTCAAACCTCCTCCAACCTGAAAGTTGGATATGATAAAAAACTAAAACTAGCCGAGGAAAATATTAAAAAGGTGTGTAATGAGTTAGGTAATGACCGTCCTAAATGCTCAGGATGTAGAACTTCGGCCAAGCTCGCCGATGAGAACTTAAAACTCACCAACTTAGTCAACCAACTTGAAAACCGACTACATATCGTTGAAGACCAACTCTTACGCTACAAGAACAGTGAGCTTCCTCCACCTATCACTAGCGCCTTCCCTCATCCAATCTCCTCCTCTCCTAAAGAACCTTCCTTTGACAAAATGATGAACACCATCAACGTTCAAAATTCTCTAGCTTCAGAAAAGAAATTATTAATCTACTTACAGATAAACTCCAACGACCGACATCCAACGTGAATACCCTAGGATCATCTCTACGTCCTCCCCGAACAAATGTCCAAGGATCCTCTCCCAACATCTCCTCCCTCCCCTTCTCATCCTTACCTCATCCTCCTCGTACTCCAGATAGCTGGGCTTCTGTTGTCACGAAAAACAAGTCTAAAAAATCCACCTTGACTCGTCCTGCAGCAGGGACTCACTTACCTGCTCCTCCTCCATCCTCTTCTTCTCCCCGTCCCGCTCCTGAGCCAATTACTAGGAAAAGGAAGCCAAGGAGAAGATCAACCTCAAAGATATTGGTATTAACACAATTAGGCCCCGTTCTTCTCTCAACGGTGGCTTAATCCTAGAGATCCCTAAGCTGAAGGAGAATAGCAATGCCGCTAATATTCTTGCTAGCAAAATTAGTGAACTCTTCTCACCTGAGGATGTCCAAGTAAGATGCCGTACTAAATTCAAGGAGATACTTATTACAGGTCTCGACTTCGCTACCACCCAACCCGAACTCCTATCCTCCCCTAAATCAATCTCAAGCGAAAACGATAACTTTATCCTTGGTCCTATTAAATCCAACCCTAGAGGTACATCGACAGCATGGTGTAAGTGCGACGAGACTGTCGCCTACCACTTACTCTCTCTACGATCCGCTCGTATCGGTTGGTCCACCGCCCACTTCATCCCTCTAGATAACAGACCGCCGCAATGTTTTAAATGTTGGTCGTACGGCCACGTACGCGGTAACTGCCCATCTGACATCGACATGCAAGGATGGTGTTTCAAATGTGGACTCAAAGATCATCCCTCCAATCTCTGCAAGAAAACCAATCCTCTCTGTAAGTTATGCGAGAGAAATAAATTCGATTACAAACATCGAATGGGTTCAAAAGATTGTACATCGTATTCTAACTTCAAAAAAAGCATGGTCAACCCCTCCAGCTCCCGAAAAGTTCCACAAGCTAGGTTGGAGGCACCTGTCCAGAATAATCAACAATAATGGCTAATTCAGATGCACTAAAAACTATAAAAATTATACAAGCCAATATTAACCATGCTATAGCTGCCCAAGCTCTTTTGGAGTCTGTTGTGCAAAGAGATAAATACAGTCTTGCCTTAGTGTCTGAACCGCATAATCCTGAAAGAGCAGGTTGGATTGGCGACAAAGATAACAGAGCAGCTGTTATCTTGAACTTTAAACCGCCTTCTCCTCCCAAAATAATAAACAACAACAATAACACGGTAATACTAGACCTGGATGGTTTTGCTGTCATATCAATCTATCTTCCCCCAAAGGAAACCCGTTCACATCTTCTAGAAAGATTAGAAATGATTAGCCACCACCTAAGAGTGTTTCATAGATATCCCGTCATTATAGGCGGTGACTTTAATGCGTCAAATACTGCCTGGGGTTGCCCCCGTAATAATATAAGAGGGAAAATAATAAACCGATGGATTAACACTAACAACCTTCATATTATCAATTCAGGAAATAATCCTACATGTATCCGCTACCGTGGCTCCTCGATAGTGGATATTACTCTATCGAACCGGGCGGCTTTCCCTCTCGTGTCTGGATGGCGTACCCTGCAGCAGGAAACTCTATCCGACCATATTTATATCGCCTTCCAATTCACTCCTCTTTGTAAATCTAAACGCACAAACAACTGCTTCCTGAGATGGAACAGAAGTTCCTTCTCGGTTGAAGCATGCGATTCCGCCATAAAGATAGCGCAATGGTGCAACACTCTCTCCCAGCCAAAGAAATTCTATGGAAAAATTAATAATATTAACAAATTATTGACTAGTATTTGTAATGTCTCTATGACCAAAGGCTCCGGTGTAAGTCGTCTCCCCCCTCAGAGCTGGTGGTCCTCCGACATAGCCTCCTTACGTCGCACCTGCTTAAACGCCAGGAGAAAATGGCAGAGGCTAAAAAAGAAAAAGAATATACCCCCAACAGGTCAATTAGCATCCTCTGAGATTCTATATCGTACCTGCAAAAAAAATCTTAAATATGCAATCGCCGACGCTAAAAATAAAGAATGGAAAAAAATCCTTTCTAACCTAGATAACGACCCTTGGGGTCGCCCGTATAAATGGGCCTCAAAGAAGAACACAATCTCCTCTATCCCTTTAACGGAGTCCCTAGACCCTTCGGTACTTGATACAATCCTCGACTCTCTTTTTCCTCCTTCATCCAATAGGAAAATTACAATCAGCAACGTCCCATGGAAAAATGAGGATGATGTCACTGAGGTTGAACTTGACGAAGCTGTTGAAAAAATGTTAAAGAAAAACTCTGCTCCCGGTATCTCTGGCGTCCCCTGCTTTATCGTCGGACATTTAATCCGAAGCTCCCCTAACTTTTTCACCTCTCTCTTCACGGAGTGTCTGAAGAAAAATATTTTCCCGGACACCTGGAAAAAAGCAAAACTGGTTTTACTTCCAAAACCTAACAAACCTGCACATGATCCTTCTGCCTATCGCCCACTTTGCCTCCTCGATGACTTAAGCAAAGTCTTCGAGAGAATCATATGCTCACGTCTTGACCGTCACATGATGAGTACCCGTTACAAACTCTACGAGTATCAGTTCGGCTTCAGGAAGGGTCGCGGCACTGTACATGCCCTTACCAGAGTACTAAATAAAATCCATTCTGCTCTCGGCATTAATGATCATGTAATTACAATCAGTATAGACATTAGCAACGCCTTCAACTCCATCCCCTGGAACGCTATTTTATCCGGATTAATAGAAAAGAAAGTTCCAATATATCTAATCAAAAT
>NW_017150748.1:0-270 GCF_001652005.2 Ceratina calcarata | reverse complement strand
AATTATATTTAATCAAAGAATAGATTTTAAATATTTTACTATTCACCTATGTTATCTATTTATATTTTTAATACTTTTGAATAGTTGATATATTAAATATATGATGTTAGCATTATTCCATCTTTACAATGTATAATAATAGAAGACCTCCGCACCACTTACCCTTCTAAAATCCTAATAAACGTCCTTAACACTAGAAAGACTGAAACTTAGTGTATACCTATATTGCCCAAAAGCAGTCAAAATGACTGCATTGTAAAAGAATAATGT
>NW_017150747.1:0-270 GCF_001652005.2 Ceratina calcarata | reverse complement strand
CGAGGCCCTTCGGTGCCTGGTGTTTACTGACTACTTCGCAAAAAACCGAATCTTTAAAGAACGCAGAGGAGAAACAAGATAGAAAAGACAAAGAAGAGAGAGATTAAAAGAATTTTATATTCTTGTATTTTACATTTTACATCTGTTCCTTTTCTATCTGCATCACTTATTCACTTCTGTCAACGTTATCAATCAGAATCATTGTCTACCACCAAATAAAAGACGCAGAAGAAAAAAAGATTTCTCGTACAGCATTACATAATTATTGAG
>NW_017150746.1:0-270 GCF_001652005.2 Ceratina calcarata | reverse complement strand
CGCGCGGAGGCAACGCAGCGCAAGTAGAAACAGTCCGTCTATAGTCGGCCGCGGTTCAGACCGTCCGCGTCACGACCATAATAGAAATACTTATCTCCGTAATTTTTTATGACCGCACTATTTCCAGAACCGACGGAAACCGACGTTCTTTCTTTCTTTAAAACTTGCCAGGTAAACGTCCCGAGTTTTAATATTGAATAAAAACAAATTCAAAATATCGATTTAATTAAACTAATACCAAATTAATCGTATCAATGAAACGTCTATCAG
>NW_017150745.1:0-270 GCF_001652005.2 Ceratina calcarata | reverse complement strand
TGTTAAAATATAATGAAAATAAAAAAATAAAGGAAAAGACTCTGGCGACCAACTAAGTGATCAAACCTGGCTTTACGATATTTAATTCATGTAGTATTCTTTAACATTTATTGTGAATTGTATTTTGGATCTATAATATTTTATAATGCTATAGGAAAAGACTCCATGGCGACCAACCAGATGATCAGATCTAGGTTTACTTATATTTAATTTTATGACATATATTATAAATGTACAATGTTTTATAATGCTGTAGAAAAGACTTTATAG
>NW_017150743.1:0-270 GCF_001652005.2 Ceratina calcarata | reverse complement strand
TACCTTCAAGCCACGTGAGCGCAGACCGCTCAGAAGTTCGTACAAGCTGCCCTTGGACTCCCGCTAACCGTCTTCAACAAAAAGCGGTTCTTTAATGGCCCTGTACCACGTGACCCCGATGACAATCAGCAGACACAAGCAATTGTCCTGCCGGCCGTTGTGTGTAGATGGCATTCGCCCAGAGACAGGCCTACCGCGTATCGTTGTTGAGGTTACGTTGTGCCAAAACGTGATGTTCATCTAACAATTTCGCCTTCAGCCGACCAATCG
>NW_017150742.1:0-270 GCF_001652005.2 Ceratina calcarata | reverse complement strand
CAGGATGTATAAACCGGATAACACTTCCAGTATAGTTAATTTTAATAAAAACAAATCTTGATTAATTGTATTTATTTTACTTTAAAATTATTATTACGACTCTCACAGTAATATCATATAATATTCGTCAGACGGACATTGTGATTCTACTTACATTTTTAAACAATATCAAAAGAACGAAGGAGAGTAAAATATTTAAACAAATGATCTAACGTATAATGTATAGAACAGATGCAGCTCGTAATAAATAGTATCGTAATCGTAATAGGT
>NW_017150741.1:0-270 GCF_001652005.2 Ceratina calcarata | reverse complement strand
CCCTTCAAACCTTGCTTCCAATATTGCACCAGATTTAGCTGATTTAATACTTATCAGCATTTCCAATTTCTTTACATTTACCAATGCAATATCTTTACTCGCCAAATGCTCACTCGCACCAGAGTCCAGGTAGAAGTTTAAAACATTTTCATTGTTTGCCGTGCTACCAGAAAAACAATAATAACTACTTCCTTCAGATTCCGTTTCATCGTTTGAAGTTGTTAGGGATGGTGCCCTAAACTAAACTGCCGGGAATAGAGAATCGGGTTT
>NW_017150740.1:0-270 GCF_001652005.2 Ceratina calcarata | reverse complement strand
GTATTAGTGCAGTTTTAAATAAACTGCATCTGTATTAAGTACAATAGGACTTTGTGAATATTACGATTATTCCGAAGTAACTGCACTTTCGGTTTTTAGTCAAATTATCCATAAGTACAAGATAAGCTTTTAAGATGATTCATGTAAAAACAAAGCCTCAGAGAATTAATTCAGGCTTTAAAAGAAGTATACAAAGATTAAAATCAAAATCGACAAAATATTTTCTGGATGAAATTTACGGTAACGTTTATGCTTCTAATGAAATTATTT
>NW_017150739.1:0-3628 GCF_001652005.2 Ceratina calcarata | reverse complement strand
GACAGGTCATACCCATCGCAGATAATGGGCAACCCGATTGTGTAGGTCGTGACACATGGATAGTGTTGCATCTGACCTACCCACTGGCACACATCCTCGATGTTTATAGGATGACGGTGCTAGGCGAGGTAACACCGCGGGGCGAACAGATTACGCGGAAAGAAACATTCATTAGGACAGCCGGCCTGGTGGATATTTCTGATAGAGCTACGCGACTTATTTTCGTCCTACCGACTAAGACAACAGCATCATGTGCGCCGTGTCTCCGTGCTGGCGTCCGGGCTCTTTTCCGGCTGGCTTTCTCGAGCCGGCTGTTCTGCTTCCCCGGTTTTTTACTCTTATCTCGTGGTCCTGGTCCGTTTCTTTCGTCGGGGACTGGATCGTTCCGCGCTCCTCTGGCTGCGGCCTTGTCTATTACTCTCCTGCCTGATTACTGGCCGTGTTCCCGGCTGGTTGCTTGCGTTTTCCAGGGGGTGATCGCGGATTTTGCCGGTTCGCTGCATCCGTTCTTTCGGCGTGGCTGGTGGTCTGTCGGGGGTTTGTGTGGTGGTCTGGGTGTGTGTTTGGGTGTGAGTGTGTTCGGGGTGGTCTTTGTTTTGGGGTGGGTGTTTCCGGTTTCTCCGGGGTTGGTGTATTGGGTGCTGGTTGTCTTTCGGTGGTCTTCCCCTCTTTTTGGATTCCATTTTGTATTCGGTTCCGTCTTCTGTTGGTTTTATCGCTCTCCTGGCGGCTTGCCGCCATGTTGTGTTCGGGTACGCTCGGTCCGTGGGAGTGTCTCTGCCCGGGTAGTCCCGGTTGGCTGACGCCTCATTGGTTCTCATTTCCCTCGCTCTCGGGTGGGCACTTCCCATGTGGCTCTTGTGCCGTTCGGACGTGTTTTGTTTTCTTTACTTTCGGTGTCCCCGCTAGGACGTAGTTAAAAAAGTGCTAACGGTCTACACCGTACATTCGAATCTAATTTAAAATCTTAACGGTTTTCAACATTCTTTTCTCATAATGTGAATATTCCTTTTACACAGTGAGTGATTCAGGGGATTTTTACGAGAAATTGATCAGGGCAGGCCGCTGTCGTAAGCGGCCTATGGCCACAAGGAGAGCCAGACTTCCTGAACTGGCTATCACGATTTCCAAGGCCCTTCAAGGGAGCAGTGCTGCAATTAAACAAATCTGAAAAGAATTCCGGGCATCTTGTTAGTGAGGTGCAATTTTCCAAATTATCCACCTCTCCTGAAAGGGGATATTTGAGCGATACTGCTGTATCGCAAGGGCATAGGAGGAGCGGTTCGGTGTCGCCGGTCCCACGCGGTGGTTCAGAAGACAGAACGGTGAGTCCCGTATCTGCCGAAAGATTGGCCGGATTTCACGATACTAGTAATTATTATATCCCCGAATCGGACGTTTCAAATAGATCGGGTTTCGTGAAACGAATTCTCAACGAGAATAGCAATCTGGATAATAATAATACGGTTATCGCGAACGCGAATGTTCAAGTAGACAAGATGGCCGACAACGCGGCTCGGAGCGTGCCTCGTCCCGTTCCGCGAGTCATCTCCAACGTCAAGATGGACGACGTTCCGACGGTTAAGACGTCGAATCGCTTCGCGCTTCTTGCGAACATTTTTGACCCTGAAACTAATCAGGGAAATAATAATTTTCAAAATACTACTTCGAATAAAACTTCGAATCCGGTAAAAACCGTTCAGGTGACCGATTTTAAATCTAAGGTCGGGAAATCAAATCGCGACGAACTCGACGGTGCCGGCGATGCGCGCGGCGAGGTGCGGGGTGGGAGGGTCTCCTCCAAGATTCCTCCGGTTTATGTCACGCGGTTTTCGTGCTCGGCGCATCAATTTCAAAAGGAGATGCTCGCTCTATGTGGCGACACGTTCAAAACCAAGCTTCTCAGGTCTGGAATACGGGTTGTGTTCAATACGATGGAGGCGTATGATACCTTTATCGAATTTTTAAAGGAAAAAAAATCTTCAATATTTCACATACAGTAAAAGTTCGGAGCGTTTGCTTAGCACTGTCCTCCGTGGCCTTCCGGCCACGCCGATCGACGAAGTAATTAATGAAATCAAGTTGCACGGACTAGAGCCCATTTCGTGTTCCGTTATCGGTAACAATGGTAATAGACAAGTCTATAGAGTTAACTTTCCCCCGGGCACCTCGTTAAATCTTGTCAACAAGATCGGGTACCTGTTCCGCATCAGGGTCTACTGGGACAAGTATTTTTCCCAGAAGAACTATACACAATGCTTTCGGTGTCAAAAGTTCGGTCACGCGGCTACGAATTGCAACGTGCAGCCTATGTGTGTCAAATGTGGAAAAGGGCATCACACTTCCACTTGTGCCAAACCCATGGAGGAGGCGCCGACCTGCGCCAACTGTGGCGGAGGACACACGGCAAATTACTCCGAGTGTCCAGCACTGCTTGACTATCTGGCGTATAGAGACAGGGGGAAAATCGCCAGAGATAGAGCTGTTGCCCCCAAAATTATCGATGATCATTTCGGTCCTCCCCTGCCCCCTACGCGAGTAGGTGGTAGGGCTGTGCCTTTTACTCCGGGTTATGCAGAAAATAACAGGCTTCCTGGAATTAATTTCGATCCTAGATCGCGTAACTTTAATAATCGATCGTTTGCTGATGCCGTTAGGGGCGATCAGGCACCTCCGCGCGAGGCTGCGGGGGACAGTGCTTTCGCGTTATTCGACGAAATTCGAACGCTTCACTCCTTGGTAGATGTCGACTTCATGCTTGGGTTAGTAAGAAACCTCAACGCGCAGTTACGATCCTGCCGCACTAATGCGGAGAAATTCCGCGTCTTCGTTCAAGTCATGAATCAGTTGGATTAAATGGCTGCTCCGGCTTTTCCAAAAATCGTTCTCTGGAACATTCGCTCATTCACGAGAAACCGGAATGAACTTCTGCTCCTGATTGCCAGAGTGCAACCGGATATCATTCTGTTAACTGAAACCTGGTTAACACCTCGCGATGCCGTCGGTATTCCTGACTTTGTAATGATTCGTTGCGATCGCGTCGGAGGCAGGGGAGGCGGAGTGGTCATCCTGCTCCATAAAGATATTTCTTACGCCAACGTCGTGACTGCTCCGGCAGCGTGCCTTGACATCCTCTTTGTACGGCTTGCTGCTCCTAAAGTGTACATCGGGGTGGTCTATGTTCCTCCTGGTTTAAATTCGCTGGATCACCACACGATGGACATCATCTGCGGGCAGGGTTCTCCCTTTCTAGTTGGTGGTGACTTTAATGCCAAGCACAAACTTTGGAACAATTATATGGCCAATCAAAGGGGAAATGTCATTTATAAATATTTCACCAATAACACCTTTGATATAATCTACCCTGAGGGCTTCACTAGGAGAGTGGTGGGTAGTAGACCCTCCACTCTCGATATTTTCTTATCTTCTGTAGATCTGGCCTTCGATTGTTCGGCCCTTGACCCTGGCCCCTCTGACCACTCGCCTGTCGTGCTTGTAGCTGTCAGGGACAAATTTAATGTCGGTATCGACCGCAAAATTGATTGGGGAAACTACGAGAAGTTCACCAACTTTTTTCACATTAGTACAAAATTTGTAAACGCGAACGAGGTTGACACCTGCATCGAGC
>NW_017150738.1:0-270 GCF_001652005.2 Ceratina calcarata | reverse complement strand
AGGCATAAATTCGGTAAAATTCGTATCAGTATCATACCCGGTTTATTTCGAAGATACAATTAGTAGAGATCCTCTTACGATAGTTTCTTAAAATTGTTGCTTAAAAAAAAAGACATCTTTTAATTACTCGAAATAGTAATTTTTCTTAATGTAGAATAATCGCAACATGATGTCAATGCGTAAAAGCATACCCCATCATTAAGCATATATTTTTCTTCAAGAATCTATATACTACACAAGATTGCAATACATACATCAATGTTCTTATAT
>NW_017150737.1:0-270 GCF_001652005.2 Ceratina calcarata | reverse complement strand
TTTTTTTAGGCACAAATCATCGTGCTTAGTGGATGTAAATTACATCAACTGGCTATTTATCTGGTTATTAACAATTCATTTTCCTATCTGTTCTCGCAGCAGGAAAAGGGACTACACTATTTCAATAATCTCAATACACAAACTACATTCATGATTAGATATTTAAGGCAAATACTGATATCTCCTCCTTCAGAGTTTCTCCGCGTTGTTCTAAGAAATTCATCGTTTGGGCCGTGTCAGAAGAAAATATGTCTATTATACCATAGTTAT
>NW_017150736.1:0-270 GCF_001652005.2 Ceratina calcarata | reverse complement strand
TCCGCCCGTCAATTTGGACGTGAAGCATCATTTTGTCGCAAGCTTTCAGGGTATGCGTTTCCTCGACCTTGTTCAGATATCGCACAGAGTCGAGTTGTTGTACTGGCAACTCCCCAGACTTCACTTGAGCCGTTGCCAGTGTCGGTTTCGACTTGCACACTTTTGCAATGTGCCCTTTTTTCTTGCACTTGTAGCACTCGGACTCCTTATGTGGACAGTCAATGCGCTTGTGTGGAGCCCCGCATCCGTTGCAGCTGTCCCGCGCGCATT
>NW_017150735.1:0-270 GCF_001652005.2 Ceratina calcarata | reverse complement strand
TGATTGTATTGAATCTTGTATTGAATTGAATGATTGTATTGAATTGAAAAGGTCTCAACCGTTTACTTAAGCTACATGCAACAGATGTAGTAAGAATAGTAAAAAATAATAGAAAATATTATTACACAATTTATTTGCATTTGTTAAAATTTTGACCACGCATTACTAACGCTAAATATTTGAACAGTTATTTTAAAAATATTACGGCATATCATATCTAGGCACAAATGTTATTATTATAATTAAATGCTGAAATAAATTGAACCCACT
>NW_017150734.1:0-270 GCF_001652005.2 Ceratina calcarata | reverse complement strand
TTATATATACTCTGTTTTATACAATATTGTATTATAAACATAAATTGCACTCTATTATTGCAATAATATATTGGTCGCATTAATTTATTCCATACCCTCCCTCTGTGGACCTAATCCGTTCAGTCTTATTACTGCTCGTATGTAATGCCCTAATCTTTTTATTTCTCCAACGTTTCCTGCTATCAGGATTTATGGGAAATTCTTCCATTCAACCTCACTATTGCGACATTGTCTGTATTGTGGGCAATTTTAAATAGATGAAAATTATAT
>NW_017150733.1:0-270 GCF_001652005.2 Ceratina calcarata | reverse complement strand
GAGTACGACCTGGAACCTGAAAAAAGAGAAACAATCTATTAAGACATTTTATCTATATATATGTGTTTGTTCTGAGTGTGGGCGGGAGTATTGTTTATGTCCGTTGTACGCGTTAGTATTCCTATGTGTCTATCTGTAGTGTCAATCGGGAAGGATGTAACACGTTGAGAGTTTAGTATGAAGTTGAATAATATTTTCTATTTTGAGTAATTAGCCAGAGCCGAGAGGGATGGGTCGTAATCGAATGATAATATGAATTAAGGAATTGTG
>NW_017150732.1:0-270 GCF_001652005.2 Ceratina calcarata | reverse complement strand
GGAGACGTAGGTCTCTCACGAACATTACTTATTTTCCCTAATTGATTCGCGAAGGTGTTTCCTTCGGAGAGAATCACTCGATCGTTTTCAGTACTTGGATCGAGTTTGCTTTCCTTACGAGTCCGTACATTGGAAGTCGGATCTCTTTGCGATACGTCGTGTAAGGAGTAGCTTTTTTGCGCGGGTCGTTACCGCTGATGCCCGCTCTGCCATTATCTATTGTATCCGGATTAAGATTAGTGCCAAGAGGTACATACGTCCTGTGTGACG
>NW_017150731.1:0-270 GCF_001652005.2 Ceratina calcarata | reverse complement strand
TAAAATACATTTCACAATGTTACATTAACATTCGAGAATGCACTAAAATATATCTTTATACGGTATTTAGTTAGTTATGCTTTTTGATCGACCGACCGAAGTTATCAGAGTCGTTGCTTACCTTGCGTCAGAGCTGTTTCATTTGTACATGGTCAGTCTACCCGGGCAACGATTACTGGAGCACAGCTCTGCAATTATGGATAAAGTGTGAGTTCCTATTCTCGCGTTCCCGAGAGTGTAGGACTGTTTCGCGCAGCTTGGAAGGTGGTG
>NW_017150730.1:0-270 GCF_001652005.2 Ceratina calcarata | reverse complement strand
TGTCTTGTCTTTGAAAATTAATTTACTTTTCATTCTCTATAGTTCTTATGGAACAGGGAAAATTGTCTTTCTTGAATTTCTATTATCTTGAAACGATTCCAATCAACTGGTAAAATACTGTCTTGTCTTTGGAAATTAATTTACTTTTCATTCACTCAGTCCTTATATTGTCTTTCTTGAATTTCTATTATCTTGAACGAATTTACTTTTTATTCTCTACAGTCCTTATGGAACAAGGAAAATTGCCTTTCTTGAATTTCGATTATCTTG
>NW_017150729.1:0-270 GCF_001652005.2 Ceratina calcarata | reverse complement strand
GAAAGGTCTAAGCGATATTACGATACTCGAGTTAATGTTCAAACTTTTAGTCCAGAACAATGGGTTTACTTATTAAAGGAACCAACAAGCAAGCTTGATACCCAATACATCGGACCGTATCAAATCTTGGAAATATTACCTCTAAACAATTTAAAACTTAAGACAAAAAATAAGCATAGGATAGTTCACCAAAACAAATGTAAGCTATGTAAAATAGTAACTTTTACAGAATAATGGAGGTGTTCATCCCAATCATCATACTGATCACCA
>NW_017150728.1:3637-4370 GCF_001652005.2 Ceratina calcarata | reverse complement strand
TTTTTTATGTTCGATGCTCACGCGAATCTGTGCAATCTGTACATTTTAGTCACTTAATTTAATAAAACGTGTAAAAAGAAATTGTATAGACTATCAATTTATTCAATTCGATCGATCAAATGATGGGAACTTGACTTGATCTGATTTAAGAATGTGCACCATTCTTCGCGTGGGAAATATTGAAGGGAAATTGAACCGCTGGCCAAGTCTGGTTCTCTACAATCCCGTGCCAAGATTCTAAGCTAGAACATCATCAGCGTGGGTGGACGTTAGTCAGGCTTTTATTTTAATCCGACCCGTTTCCCTCTTGTTCCACATCGACAAATTGCTTCCGCGATTTACTGTGCAAGCCGATACGATCGTCGCTTTCTATCAGCAATTTATATCCGAAATAAAACACCATATTTCTTGCTCGACCCTGAAAACATTTTCTTTAAATAAAACTCGGAGACAATTGGCACATATTTCAAATTGTACCCAAGGCTGGTTTTCTTGCTAATAAAATTGTCATACTTAATTGTTTTGGATACAAATAACGCTCAGTATTTCGTTTTGATAAAAATAAAGACTCTGAGGTTGAAATCCTGTATCCTATTTTATATTTAACAATGTCTAAAAAAAATGTGTAATCATTTCTTTTAGTCTATTCCTATTTGATTATATAAATTAATAAAATTAGTATTATCAGTTAGATTAACATTTAAAATATGACAGAACGTCACATATTCATTTC
>NW_017150728.1:0-1336 GCF_001652005.2 Ceratina calcarata | reverse complement strand
GTTCTGTCTTTCCACGCAACGTTGATCCTTAACACGTTCCGTGCCACGTGTACCACCGGTGGTACACGGTAAACTTGATCGTCAGGCCACGTGTACCACCGGTGGTACACGCAGTCATATTTATTTAATGCGCTGAAAACATATATTTTATTACAAATATAATTCTGTAAACTATATTTCTACCTAAAAAATGAAGCATTATACAAGATGCAGTAAAGAACAAAACACATAAGTTTATTTAATTGTTATATATACAATAATTAATATTGTGTGATAATATATCGATCTTTAATCAAAATATCAAATGGCCTGAACAACAAGTCAGGCAAAAATGGCTTGGCACGGAACGTGTTAAATAAATACTGAAGACGAATGTTTGGTTCTGTTATTTTGTTCTTGAGATTGACAAAACTATTCAATTGCCGAGAAATTGTTTCGTGGTTGGTAACGGGAGCTGAAGAAACAAGAGCGGAACGATCATTACTCAATTTTTCATCTATGTAAATGTCCAGGTGTGAGTGTGCTTGTGTTCGTTACTCAACGATCCCTCCGGGGAAAGTTCCTAGATTTGCCCCAGTATCTCTAACTCTCGCTATCCGCCAGAAGAAATTCTCTAACGAATACCTGTCCATCTACCTGTGTATCTGTGCTACGATCGCAGTACGCAAGGCCGATGGATCGACTTCCGATTTCAAAACTGGTACACTGCAGTTCATAAGAACACTTCTTGCATTCCACAAAGATAATGCGATTTTTAACACACTAAATATAATTTTCCATATGAGATGATTATGAGTGAAACAATTTTAATAATTAAATTAAATGATTGAAATATCTGAATAATATTCAATAATGCAAAGTAATTAAAATACTTCTATATTTGATAATTATTTACTCTTTTATGTATCCCAAGCGTGGTTTGGTTTACTGACACTTTCACCCAATTCATCTTATTTACTCATAGCGCTTTACTACCTGCTCGCATAGTTACGATAGTGAACGATATTGTACCCACGCCGCGATATCTGAAATACGATTTCCAACGTTCAGCTATTTGTGTCAATGAATTCTGCAAATTTTAACCCCGTTACACTCGCCGCAGCGAGATTATGTAACCGCAACCAGTTTCCACACAATCAAGATTTACCTCAATGGCGATCCAATTCTATCGAAAGACAGGACCTAGAGATATTTTCATGTCCATTCGGTAGACGAGTTTAACAAACAATGAATGCGACAAACATTAGAATGTGTCGAAGAAGATCAGAAAAGTAATCGGAAGAATCAGTGACGCAGGTTCAAATCAAAGAAGAGATATTTCAAAGCTGATATCTCT
>NW_017150727.1:64082-64436 GCF_001652005.2 Ceratina calcarata | reverse complement strand
GAACGTGATTTTTAAACCCCTGAACGATTTTGTTTTTTCTAATGTATGAAACATTCTTAATTCGTGGAATTCAGAAATTCTTGAGTACTGTCCTTATACTGACTTGTAAAAAATGTTGAAGAAGAAAGAACGGAGACGGTAAGAGAAGAAAGAAAAAATTGTTTATGCTCGCCTTCTTCACTGCGTATTTTTGAACCAGAAAATCCGTGGGAAGCCTGACGAAGCGCTGGAAGAATAACATTTTCCAAGAAGGACTGAGAAAGCCAGTCTCGTTTCCTTCTTTGTTCCGAGAAACCGTCGGTTCTGATTTTAATAATAATTCTATAAGTGCAATTAATTTTATATAATGGAACA
>NW_017150727.1:61748-63280 GCF_001652005.2 Ceratina calcarata | reverse complement strand
GACAATATGAGCAAATAGTTATAAATAATTGCAAATGTAAGACTTGTCAAGTGGTCCTAGTTTAAATATTAATTAATTGCTGACTTTTTTTTAATTCAGTTGTAATTAGCGAAATTTAGAAAAGCGTCTCTTGTTGATTTGTGTTATAGATTGAGTCGCCGAGCCAAGAGGCCATCATTGAGCACCCTTCACGAAGGAAATCTTATAAAGGTAAGATTGCCACACCCCGTGGACATCCCGACTCTCGTTTTAATATCGTCAAATGCATTCGAAAGCATCCGGTAATTGTTCAAACCTTTTCTCCTGTCGAAGAAAACCAGAACACCTATTCATTCCATTTGCATATTACGGTTCAGGATATTTTCAGTGTTATTAAAATAATTTTCACACCTAATTACTTAATCAATGAGAAACTCTTATAAAAATTGAATTTCTAGTTCAATGTTCATTACCTATGTGTCCCATTTTCATATTTCAATACAGAATAATTTCCTCACTTGACTACTTAATCATGAAGGAAATCATCAGTCGCGGTACTTTTTTAAAACTTCAATTCCCATTTCTATCTTCACGACCTTGAGGGAGAGCACACGGGGAAAATTTCTGAATCGATACTTAGGTATTAGGTTCTTTTCTAATTTTTCCCTCGCTGGCATTTACTGCTGCGCAAACTTAATATACTCACAATTAGATACTTACTCTCTCCCCTGCGGCTGTCCTTCGGAACTCGTTCTTCTAACAAAAAGAGTAGGAGGAAGAACTCCTAGAACTTTGAAATCCTACAACTTTCCCGTTAACTCATATAAATATATTTCACAGTTTTATATTTATTAAAAAAAAAAAAAACACATGAATAATTAATAGAAGACTGAGGACCATGAAGACGTAACGAAAAATTGATTTTGATTTGAGGATCCGAACATCGAGGCCGGTCAACTGGCACATGTTCAGCACAACCAAGGGCAGGTGCCAGGGATAAAGCTAGGATGGATCCAGGGTGTCCTTATACCATGCCTGTTGAACATATGGGGCGTGATGCTCTTCCTGAGGCTGTCGTGGGTGGTGGCACACGCTGGGATACTGCAGACCGTCATTATTATAGGGATATCGGCGGCGGTGTGCGTCATCACTACGCTCAGCTTAAGCGCAATTAGCACTAATGGGGAAGTAAAGGGAGGTGTGTTACGGGAACCCAACCCACTCCCACCCCCCGACCCCTTCTTCTCTTTTCTCTTCTCTCTCTAATCTCTTTACCTATCTTCTTTTTTTCTCTGTTTTTTATCAAGGAGTGGCATTATATACATACGTCACACGATTCGTCATTTGTACCTGTATATGAACTTCTCGCGAAAGGGATGTTCCTAAAAACGACTTTATCGAATCATATTATTTATCGAATACATATAAAATGAATATACGACGATGATGTATTCAAGCAAAGTAGAAACAATAATGTTAAAGAGGCACATTTAAAAGACAAATTTAATTAACTAAAACGATTAATTATTTACTGATTTAATTAAAAAACTCTT
>NW_017150727.1:60232-60828 GCF_001652005.2 Ceratina calcarata | reverse complement strand
GAATATTTTTTTATTTATAGATTGAACTCCATTGATGAGCACGTGAAAAATTATGCACCACAAATTCTGGCACTGAGCGGTATACCTGGGGCGAGGCCCGCGTTACTGCATTTGGCAAACCTTATTACCAAGAATCATTCACTCCTGATTTCCGCCGAAGTGTATCCGGTACGTAAAACTTGAGCTTTACAATTTCCCGAAACAGTGAAAGAGAACATAAATTGTTTAATTAATACATTTAAAATTCTAATGTAATTTAAATTCTATAAATTGTATAATGAAATTTATAATTATTTTAGACACATTTATCGTACCGTTTACGTTCGGTTCGATTGAGGAACGGCTACGCCTGGTTAACTCAGCAGAGGATTAAATCCTTTTACCACGTCGTGGAGGATTTAGGCTTTGAAAGGGGTGCCTCAGCTTTGATGCAAGCGACTGGCGTTGGGAAACTGGCACCGAACGTTGTTCTAATGGGATACAAAACTCACTGGTCCAGTTGCAACCATAAAGATCTTCAGGAGTATTTCAATGTTCTTCAGTAAGTAAATAAAATATTAAAATCATTCATTTATTACAATACTTAAAATTAATTA
>NW_017150727.1:58777-59761 GCF_001652005.2 Ceratina calcarata | reverse complement strand
CATTAATACAATTAAAAAAATCGTATCTTGCGACATTAGTGAATGATCATCAGGAATCTTTTAATTGAAACATCAAATCGCTTAATCTATTGCACAGAAATCATTAGTTTCAAATACCGTAGTAAATGAGTTTGACCATTGGAATTTCTTAATTGGAATATTATTTTAATTGCACTCTCATGAAATGCTAAATCGATCACATGTACTGTCAGTCACACAGCGAAATATCGACTAGCTGATTAGTTGTAAACTCACGTGATGCAAAGGACACGTGATTCCGTTCAGACATTGAACTAAGCATTTCAATTATTCATCTCTTCTAATAAATCGAATATGTACAATAATTTCATTTTAAGTTTTATAGCATTCATTTACATAAATCTTATTCTATTAAAAACGTTGATTTCTAAGACTGTCTAAAATTATCATGTCTTGTTTTTAAAAGATAAAAACAAACTGAAATTAACATAACTCGTCTCTTACTTAGTAGAGCTATGAAACTGTTTAAAAGTCGTAAAAATCTATTTTAAAACTAATTGCAAGCTAATTACGTATCTCAAAGGAACAAGTGAAATGAAAGTTCGTAGAAAGTTCAATTCGTTTTAATATCATGTACTATTTTACTAAATTCATTAAATTTAATAATCCTATCAATATTTAAATCACGGATTGACGTGCGATTCAGTGGCACTTAGATAACAGCCAATAACTTTTCCGGATATTCATGAATCGTAATCAGAGTAAACAATTGATTTACGAATCAAATTTGGTCAGATAAGGAATTTCGTCAACTGATACGCTGATATTGGCCACATATTTGTCATATGAGTCAAACGAGTAAATATTGAATGAAAAGGAAAAATCAATGATTCAATGTATATCAAAACACGAACAGTAGGAAGAATACTGAATTGAAAATAAAGAATTAATTTTATAAAATTACTATTCACAATCAAAAATCGTTATTAAAGTCTGGTAATAAAA
>NW_017150727.1:49048-58203 GCF_001652005.2 Ceratina calcarata | reverse complement strand
GTTACAAAAGTGATTTCCAATTACAAATTCTATACTTAATAAAATCATTATATTGCTTGTTTATAAGTAATTTAAATTGTTAGTACAAAAGGTACTATAACTAGTAAGTTCTAAAAAAACTTTCCAGCATTATGGCGATCCTTTAAGTTCAGTTCTATTATTATCCTGAGAAATGGTTGTCTGTCAACGATTGATAAACGCAGCAGGTATTATCACTTTCACTGTGTTTGTGAATCCATTAACATTAACAGCGATTCGATATTACCTGATTCTGAGGGAGGAGTTAAAGGGTAGCTGATATCGACTTTCATTGCTTAAAACCTGTCGTCAAAACTGAAAACAGCTGATTCCTCGGTTTTCGAAGTGCCTAAGCTGAAGAACTATATCTGGAGCATCTCGATTCTACTTGAGCCGTCATTAAAAAAATTTTTATGTATCATTTCTAATGTAATTGCAGATTTTTATGATAAATATTTAATATAGTAGTCAATTAAAAGAGCATATTTCAGGATTGCAGTACGTAGAAAATATGCATATTAGTTTTCACTTCCATTTTCACTGGAAAATTTCAAAGGGGCTTAGATCGAGGCCAGTTTACGCTACACTGTGCGTAGTCTACATCAACCTTGTGTTACAATCAACTAACCGAGAATTGAATTATTATGAAATTTAATGCCAAACTCAGCTGTTTTTCACGTCGTCGCATTGCGTTCAGTTGGATCGATACTCCAAACCGGGTTTATCACCTTTAGTGAGTAAATACGCACCCGTGACGAAATAAGACGTCACGACGATCGAATCTCAGCGTGGCGCCAATTAAACAAATTTTAAAAGGTTTGCGACGAGGGCGAAGAAATTAATTAAAGACACTGATGACGATTCGTTTGCGTCACATACTTCCATGAACCTTCTAATAAAAATTCATGCAATGTTTCGTATAATGACTAATCTAATGTGCAATAGAATAATTAATATTGGCTATTTATTTTAAATAAAATTCCTTCATTTTTTTAAACCAAAATTCATTTTCCATGATCAGTAAATATAGGATAATGGTGCGTATGTGTACGTTAATCGTGTAAATGGATTAAGAAAAATAAGAAGAGGAAATGATCGGATATAATTGAATGAGGGAGAACGTGTTACGGTTGTTGATAGTTAATGACAGCGAGTTTTATCATTCTTTGACATCACTTGCATGTGTACGTGCGACTCTTCCGTCCATGTATTTTTCAGAACGCTTTTTACTTACGTAACACGAATAAGTAGTAGACTATGAACCTCAGACGAGACGTCGAATCGTAATTTACAATTGTATTGCACACTGAATCGTATAAATAAGTTCTTGCACTCTGAATAATATCTTTTATCGAGGATCGATCCGGTGTTTTAAAAAATCATTTTTCATTTAATCTAGGTCGACTGTTTTTACAGCTCATTTGTAGAATAGGGGTTCCTGGTAGTTTATCTCTTAATGGTATAATATACGACTGAGATTATGCCAAATCATTTTGTAAATAGTTCCTATTGTAAAGACGAGATTTATTTACTGTTTATATTCTATTGTTCTACGTATTTCTTTTTCAATCTTCTGAATCATCTTCGACATTCTCTGAAATAGAGTTCGCGGTTGCTGCCAAATATTTAACGTGTACGTATGTATAGAATTCTCAATTTTGCCAAATGTCTGCCGATACAAATTTAGTCATAAAAATATAATACCTTTGCTACCTAAAGTGTATTTAAAGGGCAGTTAGAATTTGTCTATGAAAACAATTTCTAATTTCATTTTTACTATTATGCTATAATGATTTTGTTATATGTGACCTGAAAATGATTGAGGTAATCTATACGTCATAGTTACACTCATAGTACATGCACAAGCAAATGGAGAGTGATTCGTTGGTCAATGACCATTCAATCAATTATCAATTTAATCCTCGTTTAACTCATGGTCAGAAATTTAAGAGACGTTTCACTGCCAATATCTTTCACAATGAAACTATCATAGTAAAACGTTAGCTATTAATATTTCTAAATCCAAAAAATGTTGCAAACCTGTAGATGTAAAAATTAATATTCTTGCATTGTTTATATGAAAGCGAATGGCCGGCGATGGAAATTGGCGAAGTAATTGTACATTTCGTTACGCAATTGCAAAAATAATCTCGCGAACTCTCGACCCATGAACTCCATCTGTATTTATGTTATTTTTCATTTTCTTAACTGTCGACCTCAAGGCCGGCATTAAATTATTTTCACGCTGACGTGCACAGCAAATTATGCACATAATATATGTAACACAACAAACACAAATATTTTAAGCCATGCATTTTCCTTTTTTTGCAGAATTTTATGTTCTACTTCCCTTCGACTACTTAATTCGTTTTCATAACTTTTCTACATAGATTTAATACAAATTTTATTATCTACCTAGCATTCCGATTAATTTATTTGCTTAATGCACACAAAGATCAGCACAGATCTAAGATTTACTGATACGTGCAAGGACAATCGGAGACAAGTAATATTTGAGCTTCACGAAGTTACGCGAATTCACTATGTAAAATGGAACTTGTTTATTTCAACTTCTTATTTGACGAATTATTACATGACAAATATTATTCAATCATTGAATTTCCTTACCCCATGAAAAAATTATTCCATATTAATTAAAAATAAAATACACGTGGTAACAATTCTTTTTGACAAATCTGGCTCTTGGCTCAAATCGTATGACTTAATGATTTAAAGATTGAAATGTCCAGAAGACATTTTATTGCCTATAATTATGATTTACTATCACCCGTAAATAATGCGCGTATAAGACTCGATGCTTCTGTTCTACGATAAGAGATAAACGCAATTCTGCAATAATGCAATTAACGTGGCTGAGACGAACGTTGGTGGAAATTGAATTTATAACCAGATATAAATATTGCAGCAAGTGTAAGTTTCCTGTTGCATTTAATATGTACATGTATAATTCTTTTTAATCATGATTTCGTTACTTAAGTTCGTCAGTGGAAGATGTAATTCACATGTGATTCAGTTGATAATTATAATTGATGACATGATAAGTCACGATTGAAACTTATGATTGATGACGTTAAACATTGTCCAGGTGCTTTAGTCAGTGAAAACAATTTTCAGGACAATGTTGAACGTTTGCAAATGTTAACAGTTCCTAATGTTAACCAAACGTGAAACAACGAGGACTGTTTTGAATTCTTTGTACGATAAGGCCTCGTTTAAACTGTCTAATTAATTATTAAAAAACGAGAACTGTTTGTTTCAGAAACACCGAACCGAAAACGTACCACCAGTCGACGTTGGACTGCCGATAACGAGTCAGAATCGTGCAGCCGTTTCGACAAATAAGACGTGAACGAACGAAGCAAGTGGACAGAAGTGAATAAATTATTTGAAACAACTGCATAATAATTAATCGTTTGAGAGCTGTAAAATATTTCTTAAAACTGGTGAGGAAAGTGACCGAAAGCTTGATGTGGGATAATAATATTTTTCTAATAAATATTTTAATACAGAATTGCACAAAGTCAAGAGTACATTTGAACTGATTTTGAATTTTTATATTAAAGTGCACAGAGTTTATAATACTTTATTAAATAAATTGAGAAAAGTGTAGTAAATTATTTTTAATTAAATTTCACAACGAAAATGCATTCATTGCGAAATGCGAAAATCGCGTTGGTCAGACACAGGAACATATTGCAAACTTACGATGTCGCGAGAAAGAGTTTCGGGACGGACGTCCAGTACAAACCCATCAGAAGCGTACTCGTCGCGAATCGGGGTGAGTATCATTCCTATTTCTTAATTAATCGATTTGCAATAATTATTTAAGCGCAGTGAAAAAAGGTCAAACACGTTTCATATTTTAATTTATTGAATAAAATTCCAAATTCGATTATTTATCTAGAATTACGAAATCAAGTATTCTACTTGACTTATCACAGATGATTGTATTTATAGAAAATACTTAATCTGCATCTGAAATAAAAAAAGAAAACAGATTAAATGCGTCATACTTATCACCTCTCGTATGATCTAAATTACGAAATAATTATCTACTACTAATAACTGAAAGTGACTCTTTAATACTCAGAACAGATACCCCAGAGGATAGTTTTTTTTACAGTAAAATCTCTCCAACTTTGTAATGTTAATTAATGCAAGCTATTAATATTTATCTTATCGAATTGTTTCACGTGAATTCGCATCTTATATTTTCACACAAACAACTCGATTGGTTTTTTCGTAAATAGCTTGATCAGTTTTTTACATAATTAATGTGACGGTCTTCCTTAGTTTTTTAATATAAGTTATAAAATTAGAGATAGATTTAGTTAAAAATAATCTTGTAAATACACAAGAGTAACAGATAATTTACTTAATTTGTCACTTCCATTGCTCCCATTTTAATATGATGCTCTATCTAATTACCCAAATTCTTATAATTCTGTATAATTTATATAATTTTCGTTGTATTAGAGCATGCATTGACCTCATCATTTAATTCTTGTCACTTCGAATTTAAAATCATTCTATTACCTGATCTATTATTGGATCACGACTTGATTATTATAGTCACTGACCTATTTAATACGATAAAATAATTTTAAAGAAAGGACTTCACACGTAAATATAAATCTGGTATTATCAATATCGTTCACAATCTTTAAAGTTAAAGTATTAATTATTAGAGAACTTTGTTTGCAAAGGCATGAAGTCGTCTAATAATAAATGGCACTGACCTCTCTGCCAGCTACTATACTTGTTTATGTACACTCATCTACGTGTCGTACAGTATTTTCCATTATTATTACCTAATTTATTAACAAATTCAGAGTTTTCAATCTACTCGTCTGATCAACTCAATTCTAGTATTTTAGTTTATTTTGAAATGCTAAAATTTAATTTTTTCGAAATTCATAAATACAGGCATTGAATCATTTTTTATTGATGATGATGATGAAAAATACAAATGACAAGTTTATTGATTTTCATTGTCTTTCAGTCAGTTTTCAATCTCACTGTACATGCAATATATATTGTGACACTATCATTAAACGACCTTTGGCAGCGATTCGATGGAAGCGTACTGCGGTACTAAAATGCAATCGGGACAAAATGATAACGACGTTACTCTTTTGTGTCTGAGTTCGATAACGATTCTATTCATTGACGGCCGAAGACGATTTATTAATGTGTACTTAAATGAATATTTCTCGAAGAAACTAATTGCATCATATCAATCTTCGTCTCGCAAGAAATTTAAATAGACGTTCTTCATTTTGTGCAAAATGAATGTAATAGTACGTTCATACTAGATATGAAAATATTTGCAGTATTATGTGACAAGATAGAAATTTCCAAGGCAGGCCTTATAAATTTTATACGTGCATTCAAGAGAAATTAAGAATTGAGATATTTGTTTAAATACATGAGTAACATTGCAGAGTATAAAGTTTTATATATAGCAGCTTCCTTTATGTATTTTGACTTCAACCCTTATTTAACATTTTCTCATGTTATCATTATTTGTAGGCGAGATCGCGATTCGAGTTTTCCGAGCATGTACCGAGCTCGGGATTCGGTCGGTGGCGATCTACTCGGAACAGGACAAAATGCAGATGCACAGACAGAAGGCTGACGAGGGTTACATTGTGGGCCGGGGACTACCACCGGTTCAGGCTTACCTGAACATACCGGAGATCATAAAAGTAGCCAAAGAGAACGACGTCGATGCCATTCACCCTGGATATGGGTTCCTGTCCGAGAGATCGGACTTCGCGGAGGCTGTGATAAACGCTGGGATCAGGTTCATCGGTCCCAGCCCCAAAGTCGTTCAACAGATGGGTGACAAGGTAGTTTTTATGAAATGCATTAATTTTATCATTCATTCATACAATTCTATTTCTTTAACTATATAATTGTATTCTTAGTAACAATGATTATATTTGTATTTTGTAACCAGTTTTAATTTGAACTAACAATTGGGTTAATTGTACAATGATTAAATGTGAAATGGGATTAATTAGTAATTATTAATTAGGTAGCTGCTAGACAGGCTGCGATAGAGGCTGAGGTACCGATTGTCCCGGGGACGGATGGACCAGTGACCACTTCCGACGAGGCTATGGAATTCTGCATGAAGCATGGGCTTCCAGTCATCTTCAAGGCAGCTTATGGTGGCGGTGGAAGAGGTAGAATCATTATCTATTTTAATAATAATTTAAATTCATTCAAAATTATAAAATTTTATCATTTCACTATTACTTTATATGAAACAATTGTTTCGTTTTATTATTTAATACAACAAATGGATATTTTTAGGTATGAGGGTAGTCAGGCAAATGGAAGAAGTTCGGGAAATGTTCGATCGAGCGTCTTCAGAAGCTGCGGCCGCGTTTGGCAACGGGGCTATGTTTATCGAGAAGTTTATTGAGAGGCCCAGGCACATAGAAGTACAATTGTTGGGTGATAATGCTGGGAACGTAGTCCATCTCTACGAACGCGATTGCTCGGTGCAACGACGTCATCAAAAGGTCAGCCAAATAGAGAAGTAAATAAGGATAAATAGAAAAATAACTGGACCGCAAATTTTTATCAAATTTATCTATTCATGGATAGTCCGTTTAAAAAATCCATAAAAATAAAATTTACTTAATTTAGTACAATTTATTAATTAACAGGTAGTGGAAATCGCGCCAGCGCCGAGATTGGACATAAAAGTTAGGAACAAGATGACCGAACACGCCGTCAGACTGGCGAAACACGTTGGCTATTCGAACGCGGGCACAGTCGAATTTTTAGCAGACGAGTCAGGCAATTTTTACTTCATCGAAGTCAATGCTAGGTTGCAAGTCGAGCACACAGTCACAGAAGAGATAACTGGGTAATTATCATTTTTCAATCATTAAGAGTTCTCTACGTTTATTAAAAACAATTTTAATTATCATATTTTTGTTCTATACATATTATTTTTACACATCTGCATTTTAATATCGTTATATCACGTTTGCTTGTATTATCTGTTTTCGAAAATTTTCAGAATCGATCTGGTGCAATCTCAGATAAGAATAGCCGAAGGCATTACGCTGCCTGAATTAGGACTGACCCAAGACAAGATCGTTCCTCAAGGATTCGCGATACAGTGCAGAGTCACTACTGAGGATCCAGCGAAAAACTTCCAACCGGATACCGGAAGAATAGAAGTATTCAGATCTGGAGAAGGTATGGGAATCAGATTGGACGGAGCCTCGGCGTTTGCTGGTGCGATTATCTCGCCATACTATGACTCTCTTCTGGTCAAGGTAACAACTGACTTGTTATTTGTTTCTGCGTTCGATAAAATCGATGATTTGATAAATCCTGATAATCATATTTGATTTAATCATCGATTCTCTGATTGACTCAAAATAACAATAATTAATTAATGATTTTTTTATATGCATAAATCATCAAAAATTAAAAACTGTTTAAAGATAGATTGCGTTGCTCTATTTCTAGGTAATAGCTCATGCGGCAGATCTGCAATCGTCTTGTGCAAAGATGAACCGAGCGTTGCGAGAGTTCCGAGTCCGCGGGGTGAAGACGAACATCCCCTTCCTATTGAACGTCCTTGAAAACCAGAAATTCTTAAACGGGAACGTGGACACGTATTTCATCGACGAGAACCCGCAACTGTTCCAGTTTCAGCCTAGCCAGAACCGTGCACAGAAACTGTTGAATTATTTAGGATCAGTTTTGGTGAATGGGCCTAGTACACCCTTGGCGACGAATTTGAAACCGGCTGAGATTAGGCCCCACATTCCGCAGATCGCTTTAGGTAAAGAATGACAGGAATGTCGACCAAATACGGTGATTCACTGATTTTTTTAATAAGATATTTTGAATATAATGACTATTAGGCAGACAAATTAATTCACTTTTTCTATGAATTGTCCAAAAAATTAATATCGTTTATTAAGAATAATTACGAGTTTAGTGTCTTAAAAATAATAACAAATTGCTTTAAATTAAAGATACGATTTCTGTGCTACTTTATAGAAACAAATTGTATTTCATAAGATTTATTGGTTGAACGCGTAAGGGAAATGAAATGGAAAATGAGTAGTGCGAGCAAATCTTTGAGTCACCGTGCATGGAGTAACAATAACGAATCGTTGATTCGATTGAATGGGTAAGATCAATCTGTCTCCCTTTTTTGGGACGAAAGCACGAAGGGGTTTGCTTTCAATGTGAATCAAAATTGGGTACTTCTCGAACTCTTTTCTATTCTATCTGTCTTGTTTTTTTTCACGTGATTGTGTTCAATTAACACAATTTTTTTAATTTTCTTTCTCTTCACTTTCCTTCCGTTTATCAGCATGCTTTTTACTTTTTTGTTTGCCAATTTTTTTTATAGACTTTGCTAGGCTTGCAGCCGCCGAAGACAGCAATGATCCAGATGCACCAGGTATGCTTCTTCATGATTATAATTTTTTCATCGTCAGCATCATCTGCATTAAGTGACAACGTAAAGGGGAAATTAGAAATGGAAATGAATAAGTAGGTTATTCAAAATTCGATAATTTCATCATCGTTCACATTTCGTTCGTTTGCAGACACGTGAATTCGATTGGAATTCGAAATTTACAATTGGCAATTGGAATCGGGTTTGTAGAACACGTAAATAGATATTTTCTTGTGGGTCAGAGTACTTGTCCAAATTAGATAGTAGTTTCTTGTAGAGGACGTCAGTGCCTACAACTTTTGTATAAAAAATTTTTCGCTAGCGTCAATAATTAATTAATAAATAAAATTGTTTATTGCAAAAGATTTTTCTACGTCCTAACGAAAAATGTTTTAGACAAAAGTTGTAACTCTAGCTGTCAGCTACAAATGTTACCCACTGCGTTCTGAGCCTCATTAGGCCCCATTCGCTATCCCAACAATTACACGATTACACTGTTTAATATTATCTCCTCGGTGCACCTTTTATGTTAATGGGTAACAATATTGTTCCGTTTATGTTTAAAACTGATGTAGTGTTGCACTGAATTTTATGAATATGGATGCACTTATTAATTGAATAATACAAGGGGTAGAAATAGAATTAGCGAACAAAAATGTTGTAGATATTAAAC
>NW_017150727.1:41369-48724 GCF_001652005.2 Ceratina calcarata | reverse complement strand
CTATTATATTACTTTAATCAATATATTTAAATTTATTAATCAATGTTACACTATTTCATGAAAAATCTAATTGCATAATTATAATATTAAACAATGTTTATAAAAAATTCACAGGTACTCCGTACGATACGAAACTGGATCTGAACGACGTGTCCGAGTACTCGGCGTACTGGGAACAGACGAGGACTTTGTACGCTCCATTCGAATGCACGACTACAATGAAATCTGGTAACGCGGACGTTTACCTGAACGAAATTCCTGGTGGACAGTACACCAACTTACAGTTCCAAGCGTATTCACTCGGTCTGGGCGAGTTCTTCGAGGACGTGAAGAAAGCTTACAGACATGCGAATTTATTGCTAGGGGATATCATTAAAGTCACGCCCAGCTCGAAAGTCGTGGGTGATCTGGCGCAGTTCATGGTTCAGAATAAACTTTCTGCGGATGATGTGCTGAACAAGGCCGAAGAATTATCATTTCCTAAGTCTGTAGTCGAGTTCCTACAAGGTGCTATCGGAGAACCTTATGGAGGGTTCCCTGAGCCTCTTAGGTATGTTAATTTTAATATTTTATTGTTAACGTAATTCTATGACTTTAAACATTAATTCAATAACAATACTTTTTCCATATTTAAAAATAATGCTTATTTTACAGATCGAAGGTGCTGAAGGATATGCCGAGAGTGAGAGGAAGGCCCGGTGCCACTTTGCCGCCTTTGGACTTCAACGCTCTTAAAACTGAACTGCAAGAATCTCACCCACACGTCACGAACAGGGACGTGATGTCAGCTGCCCTTTACCCTCAAGTGACCAACGACTACTTGAACTTCAGGGACCAGTACGGTCCCGTCGACAAACTAGAAACCAGGATATTTTTGACTGGTCCCAAAGTCGGAGAAGAGTTCGACGTGACTATTGAAAAAGGGAAAACGTTGGGTATCAAGACTCTGGCGGTCGCTGAAGATTTAACTAAGAATGGCGAGAGAGAGGTGTTCTTCGAAATGAATGGTCAACTCAGGTCTGTCTTTATCAAAGACAAAGAAGCTGTTAAGGTATGTCGAAGATCGATTTTCTATTCTATATATCATTCAATTAATTTATTTTATTTAAAATAAATGGAAATCCTATGTTTTTTATTATTGCAATGTCATAAAATATATTCAGCTTTTAATATTTCGTATTTTTTTATTGTTATTTTTTAATCATAATTCTATTATATTTCGGTGTCACGATTCGTTGGTCTTTTATTTCCAGGAGCTGCACGTTCACCCGAAAGCAGCAAAGAGTGACAAGAACCAGGTGGGAGCACCGATGCCGGGTACGGTAATCGATATAAGGGTGAAAGTGGGCGACACGGTAGAGAAAGGAGCTCCGTTGGTTGTTCTATCGGCCATGAAGATGGAAATGGTTGTTCAAGCACCTAAAGCTGGCAAAATAAAGACGCTGGACGTCAATCAGGGTATGAGATTAGAGGGTGACGATCTACTATTAACTATCGAGTAAATACTGGCCGATAGCAGTTCGATTTTTATCATTTATCAAACATAGTAAATGACGTCCAATAATGATTGATCTGTCATTCAACGTCGAACTTTCATTCAGTCCATCATTTTGCACATAGTCATTTAATTGAACGCTGCAATCTTGAACTTTAAGATGAAACCATTGTTTCGTTGATACGCGAATCAATCTGCCGATTATTTTTAATTTAGAAATTTAATAAACACGCAACGAGAATTGAATACAATGCTGCCCCTCTGCCCTAGTGTTCATAGTCAATTGTTATTATTATAAATAATTAAATACAGTAAACGAAAGAAAGGCCTACAAACGAGCACTGCTGTTAACGAATCAACAAAATTCTAAAGTCAGTTAAATTAATAATCCCTAATCGATGAAGTTTAATAAGATTTAAGGGGAATATTGTACAAAAGTCCTGTCGGTTGCTGTTTAACATTGCCCTGAATATTTAAATGGGAGAGAGAAATTTAGCCAGTTAAGGAGAAATTGTAATTGTACATAATAGCAAGTGTATAGTGTACGTANGAAGTGGTTGTTACTATAATATCTGAAAACTATGATAATTTTTAGTTCAATGATTACTTCCGTGATTGATTGCATAGATCGATCGGTTATTGACCTGTCACATAACTAATTCAGAGCGATGTGTGGGTAAGTCCGTTTGTAAATATTTCATTCGTCTGGAAAAGCCGAGCGATCGATATTTCGTTACCGCAAAACCTTCTCGTACCCGACACACAAATATCGCACATGCACACGTCGTTTCACTCGACACTGTAATTTTCCAGCTTGTCATTTCCAGTGAACCGTCGACGAATTTACAAGATCCACTCGCCGTTCCATCACACGATTTAATATGCGCTCACATGAACGATATGAAAGAACGTCATAGCGACATATCAAAATTATTAAAATAAATATGAAATTAAGTTCTTGTTGAAATTTTTCTTTATTAAGATTTATCAGTAATAATTTATTATTACTATTTGAACATAGTGCTTTTTAACAGGTTCATCAAAGGGTAATTGCGAATGATGAAATCGGGAGTGAATCGCGTGCAATTAAGCCAGTGTGTACCTAGGTAGCCTCGTTAGCTCGATTTTAATTATATCGCCCGGCAATTACTCTGAAACGTCCTATGAATGAACGAGTGAGTTACAGAATGGCATGGGAACACCATCCCGTACGAATTGACGCAATAATTGTTGCGTAATTGCATCGCAACACCGTGGGTAAATCGAGTCAGCGCAGCGAACCAACGGACAACTCTGCGCCTCGAGAAAATCCAATTACCTAATCAATCTTATGATAAGTGCATTCAGGTTGATTTTTATTCAAGAACCAGTTGCTGAGTATCAATTATTCATTATTTTACGATCTTGTTATTACGTTTCTGGACTATATTAACAATTTGAATTATACGTGAACATGTTATTTTAGTATACTCTGTGACTTTTTTATTATCATGTGTCATCGTCAATTTTATAATTCATCGTATGCACTGTAGATTATTCGTGTAACGCGATCTGGATATCATTTTTCGTAGCAAACAGGCACTGTTTTAATTAAGTTGGATTAAACAATCTTATGATACGCCCACCGTGATAAGTACGTGACAAATCTTATAGGAATTCGTTGTCTATGTTATACAAAATTAGATTAATACCAAATTTATTCTGACTGAAACATAAAAAACTGATGAGATATTGAATACTGGATGAAAGAGAAATTAATTATTTTATTGATTGAAGGTGTATGAAACATGAAACATAGTTCATGAAAAGCGTGAAAAGCATGTTCTGAAAGCGTGAAACGACTGGCGCGCGTGTCAAGGAAATCCGCTAGGTTTTTACTTTTCATCTCGGTGCAAACGTTACTTCAATGCAACGCCTTGATCTCTTTCTCGGTTTTGATACTTCCATAAAATTGCAAATACTTAGAGTCTGTTGACTGCACGAGGAACTGTCGTTTATACGAAAATAATGTATGTCATCCTTTTTTAACGAAACTCTAATTAGGTTTGGAGAACAGCATAAATTCAATGGAAATTACCCATTTACATCTGGTCGTCGATAACTGGACGAGGGGCGTTAAGGATGTATTGGCTATACAGTCAATCCCAAAAGTTTATGTACCTTAGAAAAACGCATTTCCTGTAATTAAAAATAGTGCATTCTTCTTCCAATTTCGATATTTAACGAGTTAAGTATCATTATTTGGCATTTTATTGATGTTGACAAAATCCGACCATCCCAGCGTCGAAACGGCGAACTTTTGGAAAAAAATTTCGTTTTTCCTCAATAACTCCTAAACCCTTGGAGATACGGAAAAATTGCATACAACCTTTCTTGTGGACGGCGACGAGATCTACAATTTCTGTATAAAAGTTTGTCGCTAACATTAATAGNTTTATTAAATCTTTTACTATAATCTTTTTAATTAGAATAGAACTTCTGAATATTTATTAGATTCCTCGATAGATTTGAATGCTCATTTCTTACTGAACTTACTATAGCTAAGAAAATTGTTTCTATTTTTTTATTTGAAGTACAATTCTATTCGTGATTATATGATTACTTTAATTTCTGATTATAATCCTCTAATTAAAATATAGCTCCTAATTTAACATTTCTTAGGCTTGACAGGGGTTGGAGACAAGACTTTTCAACAGAGCTACGTACACCTATTAAGCTGTTATTTGTCAATCCATCACATCTTCCCTGGTCATTGATAAAAGTACACACATAAAACTGTATATGCACTATTCTATACGACATAGTTATCGTTATCGCAAGTTCCCAATCCCAATTAACACGCATGCGTTAATACATACCGAAGTATGAAATGCCAGTCGGCGATTGGTCGAAAATCACTGGAGCCTCCGAAACTCGTACTGCGCTCGCTTACGTGTCCTCAGTCTCGCGCGGAGCGTCGCACCGTCCGTTTGGAATTCGTAAAGAGTGAATCGTCCGTCAGTCACCGCGATCTTAATGTATAAAGTTTGAGGTGCGATCGACGTTTACAATGGGGATAAACAGGTTTAAATAATTACCAACAATTATTTATGGGAGACAGAAAATTATCAGGCGATCTATAATTACTAGAATTCACATTGTGTCCGTTTATGTATTTAAATACATGGCATATTCGATAATTACCGATAATTACCTCTGTGAGACACTAAAATATAAAGCATTGTCTAGTTGTTAAAATTCAAATGGTGTTCATTCATTTGAATGTATTTAAATGCACGATATGACTGACAATTATTTGTTTGAAACAGCAAAATTGTGGAAGAACGTATTTAAATTTAATTTATTGAGTTGCATTCCTTCAGGATGAATAATCGTACATCGACCAACAGGCTGTGACATTTATTAAATATAGATTAGTCAATGGAGTCGTGTTTAAGAAAAGTTCTGATTAACGTCAATGGAATTCCTTTATTATTTTCATTAATCATGTCTATCAGAATTCAATTGCTTTTGTGAATAGGAAACGCGAGATGAAAGTTGAATAGTGAATAACGATAGTGGAATTCAGTTATCATTCTGAGGATGTGTAAAGCAAAGGAATAAAGTACGAAAGGTAGAGAAGAATTTAATTATAAACTATGGAATTAGAATGGAATCTCAGTAAGAATTATTGTAATTAATTACGTAGATAACAATTTGATTTTATTCCTTAATCAATATTTTACAACTTGAGTCATTGAATTTTTAACAATCCTAAAACTGTAATCATTTTATTCCATCATAAAATCCGTCGATCTGACTTCTCACTTGCAACTCATTAGACAATCACTTTGCTTTTTTACTTGTCATTGTTGCTGAGAAAAATATCAATAGGCTTCTGTAAACAAGATTTTTTAATGATGATATCACAGTCGTCCTATGTACAATTCTTGTTAATAAATTATTTTCACCGAGTTTTTTTCGATACTGCTATATTTACCTGGTTTATTTAAACTTTAAACAAGAAATCGTTGCGAAAACCGACGGCGACTGCGATTGCGAGTGCGATTGTGCAATACGACCGTTGTTTTTCCGTTCGACCGCCTGTTGAATACGTATTGTATTATACAATCGAGAGCTCTCGAACACAATCGCAGTCAAAAGGAACAATCTATCAATTTTTCAGCCTAGAAAGTGAGGATTATTATAGACTGCAATATATTTTCTAAACGAGTAAAACTGCAGATTCGATGGATTTATTTCAAAACGTTAAACATTGCAACGTTTAAAAATGTACTGTCGAAAGCCTTATGCATATCGCAACACTTGATAGATAAAAGAACATCTGAAATACAATTTTCTGTCTGGTTCAATTTGCATAAAAAAAAGAATATAACAATGAGAAATTTTAATCTTCGACTTAATACATCTTTACTAATCTGATTAACTAATCTGAAAACTGTTTTATTAATCTGACTATCTATAATGCAGTTAATTAATCGACCAATTCTAGTAATTAAGCCGAAAGTCTGATCAAACATGATTCATCTTATATGGTTAATCTGATAAGACAAGCTTACTGGTTTGCTAATCGAAATTCTATAACGATTTAGCATTGAAAGAGAAATATATGTACAGAAGTAGCAAATGATTTTCAGAACCATCGAATGAAACAGCCAATCAATTGCCAGTCGTATTTCTACAACAATCGTTGTATTATTTCCTTTTCATGAAAAAAAACAATTCATACTGCGTGACATAATACAAAATTATAAAAAGATATTTTTTATATTGTAAAATGACAGAACTATAAAAATAAATTCTTTACTTGAATCAGTTTCGTAGTCGATCTTCTATCGCACCCGTTGACGAACTGGACATAATCACCGACATTAAGTTAAAAAACGGTGTAATCGAAAAGAATAAAAAAAGAAAGGAACGTGTATAATAACGGAAGGATTTTAATTGAAGATGAGGATACGTCGCGTCGCGGTCGCCGTGGGTAACGCGTGTTGTTGCCCCTGGGTGTAGTACTGTACCGTAGTAGTGCAAACTCCATAATCGAGCTGAAAAGGAGGAAAGAGAAGGGAAGACAGTGAGGGCGGGAGAGAAAGTGATAGAAGAACAGAGAAGAGGGACGGTGTGCAGTGGGAAAAGGAGAGAGCCGGTGGGATAAGGACGGAATAGTGAAAGGAAGAAGAGTGAGAAGGTAGATTCGGGTGGGAAGAGGAACAAGCGAGAAGAGAGTGGACAAGCGTTGACCGGAGATCGGAGACTTCCAAGTTCCAAAGGCCTTAGCCTCGGTATCCTGAAGAGACAGACTGGAACTAGGGAGGAGGAGAGCGAGAACGGCGACCAAGGAAAAGAGAGAAGGAGAATAATGCGGATCCGTTGCTTCCGCCTCGATCAACAGGACGTTCGGATCTGCTCGTAGTGAGTATGAAAACGATTGCTAGGACATCGTTTTTAGACAAATTACTAGTAATCTGGAGATGGAACAGGAATTGTCATACACGATGTTATGTTAAAATAGAACAGAGTACGATTATACATATTAAACAAGCTGAAGTTACAATAATTGTGGTTGTTAAATGCGACAGGGGAAACTTTCAACGAGACACGAATTCACAACTTTTTGTTAGATAATAATTGCGCTTCTCATTTAGAACAAATTGTTCTTGTTTTTGCTCCTGTTTCGTGTTCTCGGTTTTACACGCACGCGGACACGGATTCGTGAACGTGTTATATACAGTAGGTAAATGACGTTAGAAAGTTGCGAAAGAAACTCACGCTGACTCATCTGCGGAACGAGTATTAGATACATGCAATATGCACGCTTCTAATCTAGCAGTGATTGCGCGTGTATGCGTTTAGAAGTATA
>NW_017150727.1:38819-40943 GCF_001652005.2 Ceratina calcarata | reverse complement strand
CTGCGATGCCCTTAATAATTGATTCTTCCAATTTCATAATTGAAAATGTTAAAGGGTTTCGTTTTAATATATGTATTTAATTATACATCGCTTCTATTATCCCGCTGTTGAAATATTAGTGTGCATTGTATAATCGAACAGAGTTCACGGTGTGTAACTTGTGAACGAAAGTGTACGCGTTATTTCACCGTGAACAAAGTTGCAGCCGCACCTAAGCATGAACTTGCTTAGAATATCCGTTGCACTCGTAACAATTTTCAACTACCTGTACCAACCTTTTCTATCTAACAATAAACCATAAATAACATTTTTCGTCTTTTCACACATTTGCCTGAAACCTAATTGACATTTAGGAGTAGGACAATTATAAAACTGTTTAGAGAAATTGTATTTTTATTTACTGTACAATTTTTTAAAACTTTGAATGTTTGTTAGCTTCGATGAAAATTGTCAACATAACAGGGCCTCGATTTATTTGTAGATAATCTAAAAATTATCGCGGCTTTGATAGAATACGATAACGCCTTGATAAGCCTGATGATAAGATAAGACTGTAGTAACATAGTTTAAACAGCAGCCGATTTAATTCTCATCAATTTTTCAAGATCAATCACAATTTCAAATTATGCACATGCAGTTTTATTAAATGACAATTAGACTGCGAATTTTTATGCAAAATAAAACGATTGAATTTCGTTCTAAATCCGTAAATTACTGATTGTAGTAATAATAGCGTTGAGTTAAACATTATAATGGTCGTAGAAATAGAAACTGTTAGGGACTGTAATTAAAGAAGGAAGGGAAGGGCAGCGCGTGGAAATATTCTCGGTACGATTTCCACGGCTGTGAACTCGCACTTTCCCAGACAACAATAATCCAATGCAACCAGACTGCGTACCGGCTTATGAATAAATAATACGACGGTGCGACGACCGTTTTGCAATGAAATTGCCACGCGCACAGTTCTTATTCAAGAGGACTCCGGTACAATGGGAAAGAAAGGAAAGTGATGAAACATACATATATGCACGTATTACAAACGATGAATCATCCGGGGAATCCTTGATATCCACGGCCGTGAATGACTTAAGATTAGATTAATTATTCAAATGTATCAGCCATTGTTACACATACCCAGATGATTAAACAATATCTCAAGTGTATTAAAGCTCCATAATAAAAATGAATATAAATCAGAATAGAATATAGAAAAATTTGCATTACATTCAAGTTATATTTTTTTTAAGTTCTAACTGAACGCAATTTAGATTATTTGAAGTATGTACTTCTAACCAGCTTTGCTAGTTTTTGCAACAAATATTTGCTTTAAAGTAGACTTTGTCATCGTCGTCATTAGCATTATCATTGTAACTAGCACCTTCCATAGTGATCTGATCTCCACAAAACATATTTAGTCTACAAAAGTTGTTATTATAGCTTTTAAATTCTTGTAAATTTCTCGAGCCACAAAATAGATAGTAGTAATAATAATCATTTTTATCTATCCAAGAAACATAATTTATACTTCCCTATTGTCTTCTCGAAATTCTTCAACTCGGTTTTTTATCAAATGACGTCAATAAGTAATTTAAGCAACATTTTTCTACTTATGGTAAACTGTTGTTCTATATCTGCTGAAAATTTTGTTTATCTGTTAAAATTGCTGTTCTTTAAACGCGTCAGATGGTTTAAAATAAGACTCAGGAATGCTTCGTTTTAGAGAGTAAAAATCGCGATTCCCAGTGAGACCTTTGGAAATAACAGAGCAACAGTCCCCCAGTTTTTTCTCTACCTTTTCCTACCTTTGCTCTGTCATTTGAATAAATGGCAGCATCTTAACTCTAACGGAGGAGAGACTTGTGTAACAGCGTTAAATGTCAGGTCGAGAGACTGGTACGTCGTTGTTGGCCGGATTACGGTCTTTCAGTACATAA
The DNA here is from genome assembly GCF_001652005.2 of Ceratina calcarata. NCBI lineage: Eukaryota > Metazoa > Arthropoda > Insecta > Hymenoptera > Apidae > Ceratina > Ceratina calcarata. The sequence goes on along the minus strand of NW_017150727.1, from coordinate 39,009 downwards.
GTACTTCTACTGTGCCGGTACAATCCTGACCAAAAGTACAAGAATAAAACCGATTGCAATTGTGGACATGACAAGAAGGGTGCATCTTCCATAGCTTTTTAATTGTCAATTATAGTCTACGTACAAAAACATTTTACATAATGTGATACAAGTTCGACATAGTTCCTATAACAAATGAATGACGTATTGC
>NW_017150727.1:21217-34342 GCF_001652005.2 Ceratina calcarata | reverse complement strand
TTTGATAGAATACGATAACGCCTTGATAAGCCTGATGATAAGATAAGACTGTAGTAACATAGTTTAAACAGCAGCCGATTTAATTCTCATCAATTTTTCAAGATCAATCACAATTTCAAATTATGCACATGCAGTTTTATTAAATGACAATTAGACTGCGAATTTTTATGCAAAATAAAACGATTGAATTTCGTTCTAAATCCGTAAATTACTGATTGTAGTAATAATAGCGTTGAGTTAAACATTATAATGGTCGTAGAAATAGAAACTGTTAGGGACTGTAATTAAAGAAGGAAGGGAAGGGCAGCGCGTGGAAATATTCTCGGTACGATTTCCACGGCTGTGAACTCGCACTTTCCCAGACAACAATAATCCAATGCAACCAGACTGCGTACCGGCTTATGAATAAATAATACGACGGTGCGACGACCGTTTTGCAATGAAATTGCCACGCGCACAGTTCTTATTCAAGAGGACTCCGGTACAATGGGAAAGAAAGGAAAGTGATGAAACATACATATATGCACGTATTACAAACGATGAATCATCCGGGGAATCCTTGATATCCACGGCCGTGAATGACTTAAGATTAGATTAATTATTCAAATGTATCAGCCATTGTTACACATACCCAGATGATTAAACAATATCTCAAGTGTATTAAAGCTCCATAATAAAAATGAATATAAATCAGAATAGAATATAGAAAAATTTTATTCCTTCAGCCATTCGGCTTTGAAAAACATAAAAATGATTAATTTGGTTCGGTGAGAAATTTCTGAAAAAATAAATTAGAAATTGTAATCAATAAATTCCATCAAATGCAAAATTCCTACGAAATATCTTTCAATGAAATAAAAATACGATCATATATAAAAATAGACGTGATTTTAGTTTCTTGTAATTTCAATTTGACGAGAGGTATATCAGACTCAGGTTTGCAAACCGACAAACAAACTGGAATAAATATGTAATGGGCGATGATTGACGTCTCGAAAAGGCGCGACAAGGCCGTGTGTGATTCGTAATTGGATAATTGGGACTGTATAGCGCGGCACTAACAGTGGCACCCGCTATACGGAGTTCGCTCTTATTCGTATTCATAGCCACGCACCATTTTCTCCTCTCTGATGCAACGATCTTCATGGAATAATGGCTGAAACGACACACGGAAAACCTAAATAGATTACAATCGCCATTCGTCGCTTCTTGTTTGTTCATGTAAAATCTCCAGCCTCTTGTTTGCGACAGATAAGAAAACAATTGATCGTTCAAGCTTTGTAATCTAAAAATAGACATACATATACTTATTTGAAGTTTTATTAACACCATTTATGTCAGATCTAATTTTTGATACGCGGCTTCTGTATTGGAAAACTTACAATACCTCAAATCCTCTTTTTTACTAAATTTTTCAAGGATTCATTAATGTGTTTTCTATAGCTGTTTCATAATCGTTTTAAAATGCTCTCTTAAAAACCAGGAAAGCTTTCAGGCAGCGAGGGTGGCCCGTTAGCTAATAAAAGACTTAATCCTAATCGATTACCGATTTAACTCGAGTCACGTGCAGATAAAATCGAACGTCCTTGTTGCTTCCTGACTCAGTGCTCGACGACATAATAACTAAAGAATATACATATATACCATTAAACAGGCTTCGCAAAATGCGTCATGTTAAATAAAATCACTGAACCAAGAGTGGTTACACGGATTCTTAGTTACATAATCAGTCGACTCGTCGCGATTATGCTTTACATGTTGGAATATCGATTACTTCTTATTGCATAATCTCTCATTCCTTCAGAAACACATTTAAATGTTCATGTCTTCTCTTTCTCATTTTATGCTTTTACTTATTTTTACACAAGCTCTTCAGCTTCTATTCATGCCATTCTGTTTCATTAATACGAATTCCAAATTGCTCGATTAAAAATAATTCATTGAATTTCAAATGGAATTAAATGTCAACTAATAATTCTGTGCACAAATAATTAAATTGTCTAATATCGATGAAGTCGTATCTTAAGCTCGGAACATTGTTATACATTTCGTGTCGACTCGTCTCGTTCAACTAGAACGGAAGCGAAAGTGTGCCGAAGCGGAATTCCGAGGAGGAATTTACACGCTCGAGTTGCCAGCCTCGGGAACAATGGAACGATTTAATTACAATTACTCCGATCGAGAATTTGCCTCGAGTCGCGTGCACGATGAAAACGCGAATGCGTACTACGGAAGCGCGTCGAGCTGTTTATTGCTGGGAACGAAACGATTTAGATGAAAGAGCGAGGAGGAAAAAGGTGGTATGTAGATGAAAGGGAAATGGAGTGGAATAATGAGGATAATGCGTAGAATAATTCTGGGATGGGAACAGTAAAAGGAAGAAGGGAAGGAATAAAGAAATGAAGTAAATGGTGAAAGTGGAATTTGTAACAAACAGAATGGAACCATGGTTCCTAGAATCAATACATGTAATATGATATACAATGTAAGAAGATTGAAATCTGAAGAAAATAGGATAATTTATGAATCTTGTCTGGAAAATATTCAAACGTTTTGGAAATTCCAAATAATCCTACGTGTAGATAATTAACCAACTACGGTTAATTGAACGGCAGATGGTAGATAAGATGACGTAATGGATTCGCAAATGTGGGCAATAACAATAGGAAACGTGATTCGTATTATTCATCAAGCTGGTAACCGAAACGAAAGACAATTTCAACTCGCTTCGAACCAATTCTCTGTGAAAACAATTCCCCGTTTCAATTCGTTTCTATATTTATCCCTATCGGTTTCCATCGATCCATTTAAATCTTTTTTTTTTTTAATACAATATCGAAATTTGTTTTAAAAACGAGATTCGTTCTAAATTAATTCAATTTCGTATCACTTCGAAAATTGAAACTGCGATACCATCCAGAAATTCAATTTCAATCGAACAAAAGGTATTATTTCATCTGGAATCAATTTGAAATTGTTGAAACGTACGATGAGAAGAAAGAACGAACGTTGTTCTTTCCTTTTTAACAAACAAAAGCCGGAATGAAATCACCGGATCGCGTGATTTCCACGCTGTGGTTTGCGGATTAATGACCGTGATGACGATCATTTTTTCGTCGCTCGGTGCACACAAACACACTTTTTCCATGGCAAGTTTCTCCTTCTATTAAACCGGTTTACTTTGATACTTTTAATATATACACTCTTTTTACGTATGAACTATTCACTATACAACACAGAATGCACCGCATTTTATGTGAATAAAAAATATATTTTCTCTTTGTATTCAATTCTAAAAGCGTTAGATGTTATCAGAGAGTTTCGATAAACGAAACACTGAAAATGTAGTTGAAATCTTTGACGTTCTTAAATAAAATATAGACAGCTATATAGAAAGCGAATGAATTTATGGTACGGACGTAAGTACATATGTAATTTGAAGCAATTTAACAATGAAACGTCTACGTACTCATCCTGGGTCACGACATTATATTGTATTATGAGACACGTACTACACCTCTATTGTCTAAATTGAAGAAATGCGAGCGAATGAAAAGTGATCTCGTTTGTCGACCGAGATGGAGAATTCTCATTCGAACACTCCTTTTTGTTTCCGTTCTCCAAATGGTAGAAAATGAAAAATACTAAAAACAAGTCATACCAAATTTTCCTATGTTATAAATGAAACTGAAATCTTCAGATAGAAAATAGACAGTGGGAATTTTAAAAAATATTATAGTCATGTAGTACGTGTTTTAGTAAATATTTCAAAGCTTGAAAGGTGGGAATGGAACGTCAGGCGTTCGTAGAAACACTGTTTCCTGCTCCTGTCTCGAGATGTTTTGTTCGTTTAAAGCTACTCTCTAACTTGTATTTAATTTAATTGGCGAGTCCTCGGCTTGACCTTCTTTTCAACGATTTAAATTACCAACGATTTAAATTAACTACACGTTGAACGTGTGTACATGCGTGTGTGGTAAACACATTTAAATTCCTCTGTATAATCTTCTTTATACAAAAGCTCTCTCTAATCTGTACAATTCCTTCTGCGAAATTCTCTTCTCTGTACATGTGTGCATAAAAATGTGCATAAAAATTTATACAAATATGTATATAAAAATCTGTATAAAAATTTATACAAATATGTATATAAAAATCTTCCAGCCTCGGGAACAATGGAACGATTTAATTACAATTACTCCGATCGAGAATTTGCCTCGAGTCGCGTGCACGATGAAAACGCGAATGCGTACTACGGAAGCGCGTCGAGCTGTTTATTGCTGGGAACGAAACGATTTAGATGAAAGAGCGAGGAGGAAAAAGGTGGTATGTAGATGAAAGGGAAATGGAGTGGAATAATGAGGATAATGCGTAGAATAATTCTGGGATGGGAACAGTAAAAGGAAGAAGGGAAGGAATAAAGAAATGAAGTAAATGGTGAAAGTGGAATTTGTAACAAACAGAATGGAACCATGGTTCCTAGAATCAATACATGTAATATGATATACAATGTAAGAAGATTGAAATCTGAAGAAAATAGGATAATTTATGAATCTTGTCTGGAAAATATTCAAACGTTTTGGAAATTCCAAATAATCCTACGTGTAGATAATTAACCAACTACGGTTAATTGAACGGCAGATGGTAGATAAGATGACGTAATGGATTCGCAAATGTGGGCAATAACAATAGGAAACGTGATTCGTATTATTCATCAAGCTGGTAACCGAAACGAAAGACAATTTCAACTCGCTTCGAACCAATTCTCTGTGAAAACAATTCCCCGTTTCAATTCGTTTCTATATTTATCCCTATCGGTTTCCATCGATCCATTTAAATCTTTTTTTTTTTTAATACAATATCGAAATTTGTTTTAAAAACGAGATTCGTTCTAAATTAATTCAATTTCGTATCACTTCGAAAATTGAAACTGCGATACCATCCAGAAATTCAATTTCAATCGAACAAAAGGTATTATTTCATCTGGAATCAATTTGAAATTGTTGAAACGTACGATGAGAAGAAAGAACGAACGTTGTTCTTTCCTTTTTAACAAACAAAAGCCGGAATGAAATCACCGGATCGCGTGATTTCCACGCTGTGGTTTGCGGATTAATGACCGTGATGACGATCATTTTTTCGTCGCTCGGTGCACACAAACACACTTTTTCCATGGCAAGTTTCTCCTTCTATTAAACCGGTTTACTTTGATACTTTTAATATATACACTCTTTTTACGTATGAACTATTCACTATACAACACAGAATGCACCGCATTTTATGTGAATAAAAAATATATTTTCTCTTTGTATTCAATTCTAAAAGCGTTAGATGTTATCAGAGAGTTTCGATAAACGAAACACTGAAAATGTAGTTGAAATCTTTGACGTTCTTAAATAAAATATAGACAGCTATATAGAAAGCGAATGAATTTATGGTACGGACGTAAGTACATATGTAATTTGAAGCAATTTAACAATGAAACGTCTACGTACTCATCCTGGGTCACGACATTATATTGTATTATGAGACACGTACTACACCTCTATTGTCTAAATTGAAGAAATGCGAGCGAATGAAAAGTGATCTCGTTTGTCGACCGAGATGGAGAATTCTCATTCGAACACTCCTTTTTGTTTCCGTTCTCCAAATGGTAGAAAATGAAAAATACTAAAAACAAGTCATACCAAATTTTCCTATGTTATAAATGAAACTGAAATCTTCAGATAGAAAATAGACAGTGGGAATTTTAAAAAATATTATAGTCATGTAGTACGTGTTTTAGTAAATATTTCAAAGCTTGAAAGGTGGGAATGGAACGTCAGGCGTTCGTAGAAACACTGTTTCCTGCTCCTGTCTCGAGATGTTTTGTTCGTTTAAAGCTACTCTCTAACTTGTATTTAATTTAATTGGCGAGTCCTCGGCTTGACCTTCTTTTCAACGATTTAAATTACCAACGATTTAAATTAACTACACGTTGAACGTGTGTACATGCGTGTGTGGTAAACACATTTAAATTCCTCTGTATAATCTTCTTTATACAAAAGCTCTCTCTAATCTGTACAATTCCTTCTGCGAAATTCTCTTCTCTGTACATGTGTGCATAAAAATGTGCATAAAAATTTATACAAATATGTATATAAAAATCTGTATAAAAATTTATAAAAATATATAAAATACAACAATTATTATGAGCTAATTTTTCAACAATTGTTAATTCTTGTTTTAGATTTCGCGAGGAGGTCTAACGAATGGTGTGAGATGAATCGAGGAAGAAGAAGAAGATCGACCGTCGCGTTAAAAGTATGGATAGGTAAGAAACAAGCAAACGAATAAATTAACGAAGCCTTCGAGTACTGAACGTGCAAAATAGAAACGCGGATTCTGTTCAATAAATCATGCATTTGTGAAGTATGTAAATTAATCATAAGAAACGTGACTTCATACGTTTCAACTCTGAAGTACAGACGGAAATACAAACGAAAATAAGAGATATAAACGTACGCAGATACAAATAATAAAAAATAATCAGTACTGGGTACAAATTAATGACACGAGAATATGTTTTTATTCTATCTTAGTAAAGAGAGAACAGGAACGTTTAATGACCTCATTTTTTCTATTCACTTTTGACCATCACTGTATGTACGTACGCATGTACCCGGATTCGTTTGCATAATTCATGAGCCGGGTGTAACGCGTGTACATAATATTGTATATGTATAATGAGAATCCGTGAAAACGGTTTGAAGGCCAAGGCGAATGATAATTTCGACGTTAACTGCGACACCAGTCAACATCATTTTTCATGTATGTATGATAAATGAGATATGAAAGTCTCAGAAATTGAGACGTACTTCTTCGATTATTTAAAAAGCAGAAATTAATATTAAGACTAAATCGAAATTCTCATAGGTTCTAAATGTTATATCATTTTACATTTGATATACATCGTTAGTGTACCGATGCTATACATGATGTACTGTACCCGGCCAGCAAAGTACTGTTACTCAAGATCGCCATTCCGTAAACCTAACTGTAACACTTTTGCCCTGTCCGTACACAATCACAATTTACCGTTGCATTGCACGATATGTAGGGTAAGCCACCCTGATTCTTCAAAATGACAAATCATCGTAACTTTTATCATCACTAAATTCCAAAGGAAATTAAAATAATTGTAAATATTATTATCATTAGACTACAGATTTTTATGCAAGATTAAATGATTAAAGTGCATGATTATATAATGAATATTATTATATGTATAATAAATATAATTTAATATACTTTGCTTTTAAATATGTGCTTCTAATATTTTGTATACTGAATGCATCATTCAAAATTCAGTATATTCATGTCTGTTATGAATTCATAAAAATCGACAGTCTAATGATCATTGAAAATCATTTAAAACAAATAATTAAATCCCTTGATTCTGATATTATAATGTTATATTGCTATTGTACCTTTTTATTATTGAATATTAATTATATGTTTTATATTATTATCCTATAATTATTGAATAAAGCTAATATCCCCTACAACCTGAAATCATGTTTTGTTCACTGACTTTTTCATAAATTACTTCCTACTTTTATCACCTTATTCGGAGAACACTCTGCATACAATACCACTGGCTGAAACTTTATTTCCTGTATTATTTCTACACGTTGAAGAAACAAATTTTTCCATTTTGTGCAGTTTTACTTTCGCGATTACGCGAGGGCCTTGTTTCCATTTTTTTTCTGCTCGTTTCCTTTCTTTTTTTACTCCGGAATGCATAGAACGCGCAGTCTACCGTTCCGTTACGGAGAAATGGAAATCGGATTACGTAGACGCATAACAGAGAAATTATGTACGGGCACAATTAGTTTTGATGCGAACTATTTTCATTTCAAACTATGTAGCGTGATTAGAAAGTTTCACTCTTATACAGTTTTAATAAGTCGTTTATTATTCGGATTAAAATGTATTGAGAATTTTGTGAATTCAGTATTTAATGTATTCAATATATCATCTGACGCATTCAAGTCTCTGTAATTCAGTACATGAAATACATGAACTGAATGTATCATGAAAGTAAAAAATACATGAAAGAACATGAGAAACTATGAATGATAAAATACTCGGTTTTAACTCGATCCTAGACAAAATTATTTCTCCTCTCGGTTTCCCTGTACACATTCGCCTGCTTTCTGAATATGTTAAGCAGACCTCGGGATTATTCAGAAGGGAATTTTAAACATGCGATGCACGATCTCTCTAGCTACGCGAACAACAGGTATACGAGTAGAAGGAGAGAAAAAAATAACACGACTATCCGATGTTGACAACGAATAAGAATCCCGATGGGAAAATTTCTTGGAAAGACGCAACGTCGGAACGCGGAAAAACCTCGGTCTATCCACGTGACTGGAATATTTCGTTCTTCGACAATAGATCAATCAAATTTTATTTTGCATACTGCGTATCGAGTCGATTGTTTCATAAGAATGAATGGTTAAACGATCATTCAAATAACGACACACGTGACTGAATAAACACGTTCATCCACGATTTGTTATCATTAAATGACACATTGAATCTAATGTGTCAAATAATGTATTTGATTAAATAATTAAATCACGTGTATCGAATTTACTATCTTTCATTGATATCACAATTTCTGACCCACGAGATTCTCGATCAATTTTACTAGAGCATCATTGGAAAATTATTGCAAGTTTGTATTTTTTATATTTCAGGTGTCTCCCTGATACTGTTTGGCACCGCAGTCGCAGAGATCTCGGTAGATTCATCGAAGAGGTTTGAAAACTCGCAGGAAAATGTACCTGGAGCCCCGATATTCGATAAAGACGAAACCGCCGTGAACGGAGCGTCCATAACCGATTTAGAGGCCGTTGAAAGGCGAGATAAACTAATTTCCTCGTCGGATTCGATCGCGGACCGTTCCGTCGACGATGGTCGAGCACAGCGCGAGGTGAAAGTGGCTGCGAGCCACGGAATCGGGTCGAGCCTCGGATCATCGACCTCGAACGGGAGAGAGGATGCTTTCCAGGCTCTAGCTGACCACAGGACTTCCTCCAGGAGCAACGACGGGATAATTGCTTTTGCGAATTCCGGCGACATCCAAGATTTGGATAATCGTCAAAGTGGAAATTACGAACACCTGGCAAATGTGATTGCGTCTCTCAGTAAACCGATTTACTCACAGCCTCGGAGACCTTCGGACGCTGACGACTTTACTCCGACTGGTCCCGTTGAATCTGAAAGCGGAAACGATAATGAGGTAGTCGTGACACCGTCGGAAAAGAGGTCCAGGCTGAAGGCTGAAAGTTTTCCTGCAAAAGTGACAAACTTGAAATCAAAAGTAATTAGCGAGGATAATTTTTCATCGTCGAGGACAGATGAAAAGAGACTCGAAAGTAGCACGGGCACTTTTCTTAAAGAAAAACGTGACGAAGTCGAGAAAGTTGAAAGAAGAAAAAGTGCAGAAAACCGTAAGGTCGAGACGCAGGAGTTTAAGAAACGACGAAGAAGGTCTGAAGGTCCCATAAAGAACGGCGAAGTCTCGGATCTTGAGAAACCAGACGATCCTATATCGTTAATAAACGACACTTACGTTAATTATAATACGAACAATAAACAGAGGAGTAAGGGGAAGAATTTCGATGGGAAGACATCGAAGGACGTCACTGATTCGATCTTTGTCCGAGAGCTGACTCGCGGACCCAAGGAAGAGGTGGAAGTGGTTAACAACGTGACTGATTCTGTTTTAGATCGTATCGTTGAGTCACAGTACCAAAACTCGACCGCGGAGGACTTAAATGAGCTGAACGTCGAGTCGCAATCTCAAAACTCGACCCTGAACAGATCAACCGTAAATGTAACGCTTAAAGCCTTGAACGAATTTAATCAAGGACCGAACGTTGACTCACCGTCCCAGAATTCAACATCGGAGAGTGTCAACGAGTTTGATCTTGAACCAGAATCCCCAAACGTGAATTCTGATAAGACAGATAAAAACTCGACTGTGAAAGAATTAGATCAATCTTATATAGAAACGAAATCTGCAACTTCATCCGTGAAAGCATTGAATTTAGTGAACAAAGAATTAGATGGAACTACGAACGAGTCGGACGATTTAAACCTGGAAGTGACAAGTGCAAACAAGGAAGCAGGAATTACGACCCAAGGGACAGTCTCGGTGGAGGAGAGTTCTCAATTTCAAGGATCGTCTAGTCCAGTTCCCAAGGGAAGAACCATAGCGTTTTCCGCGGTGAACGAGTTTTCCGATTCGAAAGTGAAACCTACGATCTCTTCCTTGAGGCTCGAGTTCTCGTCGAAGAAGGAAGCCACGGAAATACCGTATCCTTACACGAAATTCGGTCAGAACGACTTCTTGGCGAGTTCCAACGGCAGTGATCGAAATCGTTTCACCGATCAAACAAACAACAATAACAACAACGACGAAGTCATCCCTTTAGAGAATACGATAGTCAAAGGGAAATCTGATGAGAAGTTCACAGTCACCGAAGCTTCAGACGTTTTAGAAAATAGTATACAATTAAAGGCGGTGTACCACGACAAGAACGAATCGTCGACTGCTTCGACGGCTTCTCTGACGAAGTTGAATTACGAGAAAGATGAAGTTGATCAGAAATCAGAAAATGGGAATAAAACAGATGATAGGTTGGTTGAAAAATCTGTACAAGAACCGACGGATAACTTGAGAAATGTTGTCGAGAAGAAGCACGATGGAGAAACTAATTTAAAGTCGAATGAGAAATCAGAGAACGTGGATAATGTCATAGATAAAAAGAACGAAGCTGGGTTAAAATCGAAAGAAAATTCTAAGAACACGCCGGAGAACTCGGGGAACGTTATCGAGGAAAAAGTTGAAACAGCGACTAGTTTGAAGCCAGAAGATAAGTCGGGAAAATTGGAAATTATCGAGAAACAAGATGAAGAGGAAGCGAGTTTAAAATCGAAAGAAGTGTTGGAAAAGAAATCTGACAATATTATAGGAAATTTAGACGAACGGGAAGCTGCATTGAGATCGAAAGAAAAATCAGAGAAATCTGGGAGCAACGTCATAAAAGGATTGACTGAAAAAGAGAGCGATTTAAAATCTAAGGAAGAAAAATTGGAGGAGCCCGATGATGAAAAGCTGAATGGAAAATCGAAAGATAACGAAGTTCCGAAATGGAGTCAGGAAAGCGTGGACGTGACTGGAAACGGTATAACGGAAGTCACTTCCATACCGGAAAACTCGCATAGGAAAGTTTCTGTCCAAACGACAGGAAACCCGTTGGAACCGGAAACCGACGGAACACCGTCTTTACTCATACGTTCTGCTCTGAATGCCACTGAAATTTCAACGGAATACTCGTTAATTAAAGGGAGTTCACCTGAAGATTCTCACGGGGAAACCACTACGTCTGGAAATTCTGATTTAGAGACCATTGGAAACAATTCGATAAATTTAGAACCTAAAGGTAATTCGATTTTACATAATTATATACTTATATTTATATATATTTTACATAATTATAACAATAATGTTCCTTATAATTAACAGTTTCTAATTTATTTTACAATGTTAATTCAGCAATTCTCGAATTGCAATTTTTCATATATATATTTCACTTAGAAAATTTTAATACAACTCCAAATTCTATTTGGATTTTAAGTCAGCATCACGTCTTATCTTTAACTCGAAATGTATTTTTCTTAATAGAAAATATAACAGAACCTGAGATTTCGCAATCGAGCTCGAATCGCAGTAACGAGATCCCATCTGGCAGCTTCAATCCCAACGAGAACCCATCGACAACAAGCATCGAGTTCGAATTCGTTGGTTTAACCGAGTCTACTACTGTTTTAACTCAAAACATCACCGAAGAGGCCGGATCGACCAGCGAGAGTTCAACACTTCTGCCGACCACGAATGATTCCAAGAATCTAAGTAAATCGAGTGAGACCGAGGCGGTCATTGACAACAGAGAATCTAGCATAGATTCATCCGAAGATACGACGATTTCTATTTTGACGACGAGCTTTGCAACATTTGAATTCACAAGCCAGTCGAGTAATTTTGATCAAGAAACGAGAGAAGAAGAAACAACGAGTAAGAAGGACGAAACTCGAGGAATTAATAGTGCTACAAATACTTGGACCGAGGAGAACATTCCTGTTACTACTACTATAAAAATAGAACAAACTATTTCAGAATCAAAGGACTCGATCGAAAATGTGACAGAAATTCCTACGGAATCTACTTCGATGATAAATATCAATGCGACAGATACTGTGGTACCTTACATCTCAAAAGAGGAATCAAGTCCAATTGAAAATACTAGTAAACCAATTGAGGGTATTTTAACAACGAGCCCCGTCATTCCAACAGAGAAAATTCACGAGAAGTCATCGAATGAACAGATAACTTCGCTGGTTAGGATTGATATGGCTGATAGCTGGTACGAGGTTTGCCCCAAAATTGATAAATTGTGGAAGACTTTAGCTGATATCTTAACCACAGGCACCAACAAGTGAGTATTTATTAATACGGCGTACAATTTCATGCGCGAGACTATTTTTATTGAAGGAATTTTAATAAAAGTCATGATTTAATTCAAGATACTGTGAACAGTAAATGCATATTATTACTACTAAATGCAATACAGTTTCATATATTTTAACGTCAGTCTCATATCGAGTAACAAATAATATAAAATATTGTTTTACTCTCGGTTTACAGATCAGTGACCGATAAACAGATTAAATTATATCAAGATCCATGTCAAGAATCACCGAGCTCGACGCCAACATCATCGGAAATGCCTCTAACGTCAATATTAGTTTACGTGGTCGACGAGAACGGGAGATTCGATAGCAACATGACTAAAATCCTGGCCACCTTGGGTGAGAACTCGAAAGTCGAGTTCCCAGTCACAGTAAGTTCAACAGAATTAAATGAAAATTGTTAGAAACACCGATTCCCACTGCATGTAGTTTAAAGTCGAACTTTAGTTACAATCCTTCGGATTCAGTTCAATCGTGAATCGAATCAATTTATAACACTTTAGGCTATGACAAGTTACATATACATGTGTTCATACA
>NW_017150727.1:19350-21082 GCF_001652005.2 Ceratina calcarata | reverse complement strand
AATTATTGATCTTTTAGAATATCTTATTCGCGATATGAAATTATTATCAATCATTTATTTGAGAAAGATACAGATTTTTAGATTAGTTTTATAATTTCGTTCTCTGGGATAAATGTTTAATTGTTATAAAAAAAATGCAATGAAATTAATTGTAACGCGTACACCGTCGCTGTAACAATTATTTTCAGATATACAGATTTCGTCTGGTACAGGAAACGGTTCCGGACTCCGGAAACGCGATAGCGGTCGTAGTGGTCTCGTCGGTCGCCTTTATTTGCCTCGTTCTCCTCGCCGGCCTCTTGGTAAGAATAAAAATGTCAATTTTTATCGAAATTCTTTACTTCCTTCCCTGCTTATCAAATAAAATATAAGATTATCGTTCGCCGCACGCTTATCAGTCAGCACGAATAATTAAAAGAGTCGCCTGGTGCGAATTAATTGAACCGAGAATTCATTGTCAGTTACGCAGGTCTGCGAAAATCTATGCCGTATGAAAGGATCTCCGTTGTTTGCGATTAAAGCTCATTACATGTATTCATCCGTCCACAGTTATGCGATTTCACTCATGGTGTACGTAATTAATACATTTATAAATAGATTTGTGTGTCTCTGTGTGTGTACGTATTAAATTGCAATCACCGACATAAATTATTCATCGAACTTCGTCTTATCATTCGCTTACGTTAAGAATCGACATCCTTGAACATTTTAACGCGATGTTAAACAATCGTACCTGCCGACGAAATTTCCATTCGGAGAACATTCATTTAATTCAACTATCTTATAAGCTTCCGAATCTATTGATAACAAATTAGACGAAGCGTGGATTGAATTTATGATTGCGTATCGAAGTACTGATTTATAATTCGCAATTAAATTGTTTTACAGTTCATAATGAGGAAGAGGCAAACGAGGTTCAACTATGGCGAACGATGTCGACCTGTTTCCTTGGATGCATACAGTTTGGACAGCGTTTCTGCTTACAACAGCGTCAGGCGAAAAGGTGTCGCGAGATCGTCGAAGAGGAGCTACGGCAATCCTACTTTCGAGGACTCGGTAAGTGTTATTCGTCCATTGAAACTTTATATAGCCATCTTCTACTTACAACTAGGACTCTACAAGTCTTTTGTATAAGCGTCTCTTTCCTAGATATTTTTTATGTTATAATAATCTTATGCAAGAATCAATAGGAAATATCATTGGAAATAATATGATATGCATTTATGAGAATATATGTAGTGGTACGTTCTATTGAAATATCGATGAATTGTTTCGTACGTGGGACCAATTACCTAGAAAATTATTATTCTGTTTGTAGCATACGTTTAACACGTTCTTATAAATAATCATTGACAATTCAGGTAATGACGATATATAATATACAATTAGCTAGTTTATATCACAGATCCAAATCACAAATTCAATTAACAGATAGTTCAAACATTAAGAAGATATAATAGAAACTCGCATTTGCAGTAATGAATTTGACAGCTCTGTACTGCCTATTTTTCACTATCTTTGCAACGCCTGTGCTATCAATTATTAACATATTATCGCCATTGTAGATACACATATTCTAAACGTGATTGTAGTTCTTCGCTTGGTACCGTTTCCAAAGATTAGACTTTGAAAACGCTACTAACTCAGGTCTCACCGCGTGCAGGTGACTACGTTCGAGACCCGAGCAGTGGACAATACCCACTGCCCCCTTGCCAATAGATTAGAGATAGAG
>NW_017150727.1:16407-19075 GCF_001652005.2 Ceratina calcarata | reverse complement strand
GAATAAAGGAATGCGTGATCGCTACTTTAGATCATATTTGGTCAAGGATAGTGAAATAAAAATGCAGAATTTTATTTCCATTCATTTATTAATCAGAATTTATCCACTTTTATAATACATTAGTGCATTTTCTACTGTAGTGAGCGCTAGAATTGCTTTCCATAATTTGTTGTAAGTGGAATGGAGATTGTAATAGGATGTTAATACCCCTGAAGACAGGAGGCAAACGAATATGTTGTTCACAGGTCGATTCCTAGCCCGTATTAACATTAACATTTTGCCTAGCTGCACTGCTATCAGAGTCTAGCGCCTTACTAATAATAAATGTATTAAACATACGTTCGTATTCGGATTTCAGACCGTGATACCCTCTCATCCCCTAAATTTCGCCGGCCTCTCGTCATTCTGCAACGATACGAACGCGATTAACGAGGAATTTGGAAATATTCCACAAATGACAGCAAAGATAGACGAGTTGCCACCGGGAGCGGAATTGAAGAATCGGTACGCGAACGGGATCCCGCTTCCCGAGACGAGGGTCATGCTGCAGAAGATTAATAACGATCCTCTCACCGAGTATATCAACGCCAGTTACGTTAGGGTAAGCGACGATAATTTATTACATCGTTGGTATACCACACTGCAAATTTTTATATAAAATGAGATGTTTTCATGATATCAATTCAGAAAACGAAATCTGAACAGTGCATTATAATAGTCAATAATAATTGGAAGTAATGTTAATTATATCTGGAAAGGCTAATTATGTAATTCGATATTCTAAAGTAGTGTTCCTCTGTTCCGAGGCGAATCGATACTGATAAGTAATTGCATTGTGGCTATGTAGGTATGGAACAGTATATCAATCGATACTGTCGATTCCCAAGATTTAATTGCGAATCTAATTGCATGCAATTCCGATCCGCAGTTACTCTTAGTTTAATTATTAATGACTGTCTAAATTATTGCAAACTGCAGTCAATATATAATAATATAAGATGTAATTTGTAATAGGATGTTAATACCCCTGAAGACAGGAGGCAAACGAATATGTTGTTCACAGGTCGATTCCTAGCCCGTATTAACATTAACATTTTGCCTAGCTGCACTGCTATCAGAGTCTAGCGCCTTACTAATAATAAATGTATTAAACATACGTTCGTATTCGGATTTCAGACCGTGATACCCTCTCATCCCCTAAATTTCGCCGGCCTCTCGTCATTCTGCAACGATACGAACGCGATTAACGAGGAATTTGGAAATATTCCACAAATGACAGCAAAGATAGACGAGTTGCCACCGGGAGCGGAATTGAAGAATCGGTACGCGAACGGGATCCCGCTTCCCGAGACGAGGGTCATGCTGCAGAAGATTAATAACGATCCTCTCACCGAGTATATCAACGCCAGTTACGTTAGGGTAAGCGACGATAATTTATTACATCGTTGGTATACCACACTGCAAATTTTTATATAAAATGAGATGTTTTCATGATATCAATTCAGAAAACGAAATCTGAACAGTGCATTATAATAGTCAATAATAATTGGAAGTAATGTTAATTATATCTGGAAAGGCTAATTATGTAATTCGATATTCTAAAGTAGTGTTCCTCTGTTCCGAGGCGAATCGATACTGATAAGTAATTGCATTGTGGCTATGTAGGTATGGAACAGTATATCAATCGATACTGTCGATTCCCAAGATTTAATTGCGAATCTAATTGCATGCAATTCCGATCCGCAGTTACTCTTAGTTTAATTATTAATGACTGTCTAAATTATTGCAAACTGCAGTCAATATATAATAATATAAGATGTAAGAACTTATTTTATAATTCATAACATAATGTTCGCAAAATTAATTATTACGCGAATGATGAATGCGTGGACTTCATTTTGAAATTTATCATGTATCGATCAATTTTATCCTCTTTCTTTTACAAAAATTAAATTATTTTAATTATACAATTGCAGGGTCCAAAAAATGCTACCAAATATTACATAGCTTGCCAAGCTCCCATGGAATCGACGGTGACTGACTTCTGGAGATTGATCTGGGAACAGCAGTGCAAAGTCATAATTATGTTAACGGACTTGATTGAAAACGGTGTGGAGAGGTGCACGGAGTATATTCCACCCTCCGAAGTTACCGATTGCCATCGGCTGTACGGCGATTTTCAAGTCACTTTGAAGAAAAGGGAGACTAAAGAAAAATATGCTATCTCCACTTTACACTTAAAAGTAATTACAATTTTAGAAATATTAATTGAAATATCAATTTTGTTTATTAATATGCTTCGTCTGTCTATCCATTTTATAAATCGATGTAGGAATACTTGATTTAACATTAAAGTGAAATTCGTCATTTTGCAGAACCTGGAGAACAACACTTACAGAGAAGTGTACCACATTTGGTACCTTTGGCCAGTTGACGGGGTCCAGTCGGACGGTGCAGGGTTGATAGCTGTTTTGCTAGAAGCAAGAGCACTTCAGAGGGGCGGACCTGGGCCGATAGTGGTCCACTGTAGTCCAGGGACAGGTAGAACCGGAACGTTAATAGCTTTAGACTTGGGTATCAGGCAGTATGAGATTACGAGGACCGTAGATGTGCCCAGGGTGGTTTATACTATCAGGAGGGACAGGGCTGGTGCTGTTCAGACTAAGGA
>NW_017150727.1:14439-14987 GCF_001652005.2 Ceratina calcarata | reverse complement strand
TTCTGTATTTATAATTTGTATATTTAGAATTGTTTAAATATGTAAAAAGAATATTATCCTGTATATGTATACAATTGTATGTTAATTAATTATTTACTTCATTGTTCGCGATGTTATAGTTAATACTTTATTTTTAAGGATCATCTTTTTTTGTACAGAGTGAATTCGTAAAGCTGTTTCTTCGAAATTGAAAAATCTTAATGATTCATTCTGGATAAATAGATATAATAATTCTAATACTTCGCTGTACTATCGTTGTTACTGTTATATCATTGAGTACAGTTATAAGAATAGTCGTCGCTCTCTATAATAATTATTATTATTTTATTGTACATATTATAAATTTATTATAAATATTAGTTTCACTTAGAAGTATCCCATAATTCTCGTCACGCGTAAAGAATATTATTATATATAGGGTTTACGAATTGTCGGAAGCTATTTAAAAATCGTCTATCTAATTCTCAAGAAAAATTATAGTAGGAAATCGACTTTCGATTCATCGGTGTCAATTTAATGTTTTCAATTATCGATGTATGATGTTAAAT
>NW_017150727.1:13199-14397 GCF_001652005.2 Ceratina calcarata | reverse complement strand
TGTAATTACATCCAACTCGTCTTTTTCCTTCTTCCCATTTTATTAAATATTTTAACAATTCATTAAATGTATAATTCAATGCAGTATTTATATCACATAGAATTATGTAGAAAGCAAGATGCTCTATAATCAAAGACTATGTTTATATTAAAGAATAAATTAGGAAATGACAGTCGAATGTTACATTCAAATGTGTGTGTGATATAAAAAGGATCTCCATAGATGTACTGATACTAAAACATTTTTAACAGGGGACAATCCTTTGAAATATAGGAAAGGTTCTTATGTAGAATTGTTTGAAATCCATTTAATCCCTTTGTAAGACCCAGCTCTCTTGGGTTAGTTATAATCCCAGAAACGCAGTCGTAAAACTGGCTTTATAGTTGAAATTGATACTATGGGAGGCCGCAACATTATTTAGGGTAGCTGAGACCCTCGGGAATTTTAGCTTGGACCTCCACCAGAATTTTAACAACCACAACTACAGTTCAGACATTCATGACACGGTCAAAGAGTAGGCAGGACATTTTCCTCTTTCCTCGATCATTCCTTTTCTTCTCATTTTTCGTTTTGGATCTAATTCTTTTCGTAGCAGACTGAGATATCTTACCTATTTTTCTTACCTCGATTTGAATTGGATTTAAGGTGGCAACCACCAAATTTTGATCGAAGGTTGAATTCGAATTGGACATCTCGTCGAAGTAGTGGCGAGAGCTCGACCCCGATAATCGAACAATTGCCTTCTACGCTGTGTCTTGACCTCCGTCGCATAGTGGCGGCACCGCGTCGTTGCCTCCTTGATTTCCACAGGAAAGTACGCAGCGAAACGAATCAGACTCGAACACTCAATAAAAAGATACCATACCATAACATTTGTACAAAAACCTGTGCTGATCTTGCGATCTACTACCCTCGAATGTTATTACGTACGGAAGTATGTATGTGCGCACATATGTTACGACAGTGTATTAGGGTGATGTCAATGCCTTTCGGGGATCGGTGACCCCCGTGTCATGAATTTATAGCACATCAATCGCTATCAAAGTCGAGGGAGAATTTTAGGATAAAGTCAGCAGAAACGTAAAAGAAACGAATAAAAGGATTCCTAATATACAGAACGGGTCATTGAACTCCGTTGTCTGAGATTGATCTGAACTATAAAAATATGAATAATTTATTAGTCGAACAGTAAAAATAT
>NW_017150727.1:4794-13062 GCF_001652005.2 Ceratina calcarata | reverse complement strand
TTTATTCGATAGGAAATAAATAACAAAAAATAATAACAATAATTTTATGTGTTTCGATGCATTAATTTTGATCAATCGTATTATCAATTATATTGAATAAAAATTGGAACGATGGATCCTTTGGGGCAGAAGAAATCAAAATGGGAGTGGATGATAAAGATGTGAAGGGAGGTCAGAACCAGAAATGAACGTAATAAGTATGAAACGTTTAAAAATAACGCGAATGGTAATATCACGTGAACACTCATTGCATTACGAAATTGTATCATAACAACCGTAGTGGTAGTAATACTATACATACTAGTAATTCCAGAAATAGTCGAGTCAATTATTAATGATTCAAGATCGGGATTGGTCGCGTGTCATCGACCAATCTGGACCAATCTTGATTTCTTCAGTTTCTTCTCGGAAACAAGAAAATTTCAAGTAAACTAGATGTTTCTCATTAGTCAATTAATTACTTAAATCTGTCAAGATATACATGATTTCATTCATCAGATGATTTTATTAGAACTACTATCATAATATTCTTCATCAACCTAAACGCACAATTTGTACATTAAGAAATTGTAAACTATTTTACATTATTTTTTTATGTTTTATGAGATTGTGGAAATTGTCTATCAACACCGACGAAAACAATTTGTCGGTTGAACGTGATTGAATATTTGATGATTAATAATTTCTGAGAAACCTCTAGAATTTCCGGTATAGTCATACGAATTTCCTGTCGCCGAAAATAGTACCATACATAGCCACGTGTACGTATATATGCACGGATTCCATTAGCAATGTAACGTGCGAAAAATGTGGGATACGCGGGAAAATCTTGGGTTGTTAACGCGAAGGCCGGAAACGCGGAAGCTTGAACCGCTGCCAAACGTTAATTTCAGGCCGCTTATTAAAACGTTACACTCATGACAACTCGATTTTCTGAAACATACTTATTACCCGTTTAGAGGAATTTCGAGTTAACATCAATATTAATAGAATTCGTAATAACTGAACTGTGGATTTTGTATAATTTAGTATGAATAAAATACAAAGACTGATGCGGATATTTTATTTGGTATAAAAATCTGCAGTCTAATGGTGGCTATAAAAGTTGATGTTAAAATAAATATAAGGAGTGAATCAGTGAGAACTGTGATATAAAATAATATTTACTGATTCCATTAAAGAATCATAAGAATGAAGTGTGGTCGTTTACTTTAAGATTAGACTTTCAACTCTGTTGTCCATGAAATTAATCTATGACGTGTGTAGATGAGAAAATACAGTTTATTTTATGATTAGGATCCCATTATTATTGGCAATGACTTAGATTGTAATTGATTATTGTGATTATCATATTTTAAGAGATACATAATGGAGCTAATAGGAAAAGCGTATATATTTCAACCAGGAAGTTCTACCAATCTTTTTCCTATCACTCGTAGAAAAGATAGAAAATTAAATCCTAAGTATGAATAATTTCTACAATGATAGAATTGCAACTTTGTAACTGAAGCGAATGAAGCCTGTCAACTAATACTAAAATCAACTAAAAATTTGAATTCATATGAAAAGAAAAGTATTTAAACAGTTTCATTTTACTACTATTTTTATTTAGAGAAGTGCATTCACCTCATCGGTATCGTTTACTTTACTGAAAACAGTTGGCCTGTACTCAATTTATAGAAAAATCCGAAATATCCGAAACAGTGGAATTTATAAGACAGGTTCTATGAAATTAGGTGGACTTGTTAATGGAATCTCATATTTTTATCCCATTACTTACTTAGAAACTAATATCATTTATTTGGGGGGGAGCTGAATTCGCAGCTGAAGACGTTTATGAATCATCGGCAATAATAATTGAAATGTTTCTACGATCTTGAATGGCAATCGTAAAACTGTTGCGAGTTTCAAAAAAATATACACATATCCCGTTTTAATTTACAGCTAGCATGTTGCAGGATCTTTATGAGATTACAATACACATTTTCTAAAATCCACTAACAGTAAACAGGATACATATGTACGATAACTTGTAATACGTTGTGTAATATTCGTATGACACTTTCTAATACAAAAAGGGAAATATTAAAATATGTTTGTAAATTGTAACTTAATAATTATAATAAAAGAATATTGTTGAAGATTGAGGCATTATTCGTAAATACATTTGATAACCTGATGATTTGTTATTTTATTAGAAACGTCTAGTATGGTAACAAACTGAGCCGTGGTAGTGAAAATAAATTTGATCAAAACTACATAATACGTGATTATCCTTTCTATTACGTTCACAGATTATTTATTGTTACATGTTGTCGAATAATTATCCAAATAATTACGTCCACGTCGGGCTAATTACATCAATGAGTACGCGTCTATGTAATTATATCACAATTTTTCTAACAAGCCAACAAGGATAAATACAACAAAGATGCGCATCTAAATTGTGGCAAAATGAACGTCGTAGAAAAACAATTTCGTCATTATATAAAAGTACACTTTATTATTGTACATTACGCGCCTAAAATCTGCTATTTCACCTAAAATTCCTTAAATTAGGCGTGTAAACATTTTTGATACGATAATGCTACTGGCACGTATCAGTTTGAACCGGTAAAAATAATCGTCTTACGACATATCTCACATTGTCCGGCAAACACTAAACGACCGAACGCGAAAGTTCTGTCGATTCCCGGTTTACGTAATTCTAATAAAACGGGGCCACAAATCATTTTAATTGTTACGATTAGGAACAAACATTTTTTATACAAAAATCTCTTTCATTAATTGCCATATTAGAAGTAGTTCCCAAATAGACTAGAAAATGGATACAAAGATTATTATAACACAATTCGAAAAACCTCAGATAAAGTTTAAACAAAAATATTAAAAAGACGTTTTTTTTTTACATAATAATTTTATTCATTAATTTTCTTATTGAAGATCGTTATGAAATTCTAAGTACATATTTTAGATACATAAATTGCAAATAAAATGTTTGAACATAAATGATAGAAGTCAATATTTCTGCGTTCGCTTAATGCGTCCAGTGGCCAATGGTAACGATTGGAAGCAATTGGTTTTTAATTGGACGACGTTACATTCGTAGTAGTGAGCACATGAACAATTGAAGTTCGAGACGAGAAGTATATCATGTGGCAAGAAAATTTATGAGTTGACAATTCGCCACCACTTGTCACTGTTGACAGATTATCATTGGTTCAACATTCGATAGTGAACGATCCATTTTTTTGTTTCATCGGAGCGGGACAATTGTGTATGAACAGGTGAATAAAACTCATCTATAATTCATCATTAGATCTACAGTGAGAATAATTCCTCATGATTATCAATTAAAACAGTGTTTACTCATTAAATCTAAAAGTAGCAAAACCTGATTAATCACTATACATTACTTTACATATTTCTATACTCATTCTTATTAAATCATATTTTCCATAAGTTCGATCTATATTTCTTGATCACAAACATAATTTATTCCGTGATTAAGGAAATGAAGCTGTAATCAAGATCATCGATCTAATTCACCAGAAACGATTTGCATTTAATAACACGTATATTGCTAGCTAAAAGTTTGCTACATTTGAAGAATACGAGAATTAATTATACTCAATACATATTTATAGTATAAATTTATTAGACGATTGGAAGGTTGTTTACGATCAGATAATGATCGTAAACTTTTGTAGAAGAGTATACAAATGCATTAATGCAACTCGACTATGATCGAGGAGTCGATTGCTGCAACTGCCGCGTGGAAAAGGATAAGGAAAAAGTGAAAATAACCGAATCCCACCGGTCAGAACCCGATTTCCGTGACGCGAACACATACCAGTAGAATTTTTTCGATTAGCCGACGATGCGACTCTGTTAACAGTACTAACAGACAAGTAGCCGCAGCTCTCTGACTTCATCCATTTAAAATTGTTAACCAAGACGTTTATGAAGTCCGGTTTATTTCGGACCTACGCAACGCGACGCAATGGGTATAAATTGCATGGAGTTAAGTGAGAATTTAATTGGGCCAGCCACCACTAATTAAACAATTTTGCATACGTTCACGCCATCTCCTTTAACTTCTTAAAATCATCATCCCTTTTCATTTATTTCATTAATGACAATATGTATGAAAACATTTGTTATGTTATATACAATTTTTATCCTCATTGACGTTATATGAATTATTGAAGTTTATCAGGTGAACGGACATCACCTTCGAACGATAGACACTGACATTTTTATCTTAATGACACAGTCCATGAAAATTACTATTCCTTTTTCTGGTAAAGTGATAGAAAGTTATGTATAGAACAAAAGATATATACATAAAATGCACTTGGCATTTAAAAAAAAAAAGTCGCGTGAGTCACATTGTACTTAAACGACAGTCTCCGACTTGAGATAATCAGCGATGAACGTACGGTCTCGTTCGATAACGTGTCGTCGAAGGTCGACTGATTGCAAGTCGAACCGAAGACGTAGGCGTGCTTCGTTGGTCCCCTGTAGCCTCCAGCTAGGAAATAGCGTCACAATTTGCGTTCGCAATGCTTCCGTCCTCTTCCCTCCTCCTACGAACGTGATTCAGAAAAATCCCATCAATCGAATCTGGAACAAGCGTCGCATCGAACATCGTATAACACGTCTTCAGATGAAAAGGAAACGAAATTCTCACGTTCTTATATTCAACCCGTTGCTTATAGTCTATCAATGAATTTGCATTTTCCAATCTTCTGAATTCGGGATTTATTATAACTCGAGAGGAAACTAGATTTTTAAATTACCATTTATCTGATGTATCTATTATTGTTTTTTGTGATCTTTTATTGTATCAATGCGAATTTTGTATTTCGCGATGTTTAAATTTCTTAATTCTGTTCTCTGAGGAATCTATGTTTAGAGATAAAAGAATACAGAAAACAGTTATAAGGCGGTTAAAAATATTTTTAAGTACAGCTATAAAATCTCGATCGACTATTAGCAGACTGCGTTCAGGCGTTTAGATCGAATTTTAATGCTCGAGAACAATTTATCAGAATTAAAACTTTAATTATCTAAAGGATGAATATAATTTTTCTAGATTAGGAGAATTAATCGTCAAATTATTAAATTTAAGATAAGTTTGATAGGATTGATAAAATTATGAATCCTCTGAATCTAATTATAACGAGGCTAATAGGAAGAGTGGAAGTGTGCCTCTAAAATCGAGGAGAGTCGATGGACTGTGTTTAGTTACTGTTAGGTTAAAAATATTTCGGTTGACGGATGGGAAACGGTCGCCGTGCGAAGAAAAAGCCACTTTCCAAGAATTGCTTAGATCCTAAGTATGGCCGCCCCAATTTAATTGCATACTTTCCTTCATTTGCCAATTTCATATTTGAACTTCAGAATAATAATTAGACTGCAGATGATCTATGCTCCCAAATATTTCTGATATCAATTTAACACTAGATTGCCCAAGAAAGTCATTTTGACTGACTTTGGGCAAATGTACAAATAATAATGCATAAATTATTTTTTGTTTCCAAGTGAAGTAAATTTTTTTATTGTTAACATTTACTAATAACTTGTTATATGACTGTAAATAATATAAAAAATATTAAAAATTAATTTTAGACAAATTTCTTTACACATTATTCTTTCACAATGCAGTCATTTTGACTGCTNTTCAAAAACAATGCCAATGATTTTTAGTGTTAATTTAATATACGGATTGTCACAGTAATAATTCTTGTGCATTTATAGTATCCTTATAATAATTGAATAATTAAAGAAATTAAAGTATAAACTTTGCATAATGCATGTTTGTACACAACAGTAATGAAATTCTAGTAGTTTGAATAATTAAAGAAATTAAAGTATAAACTTCGCATAATGCATGTTTGTACACAACAGTAATGAAATTCTAGTAGTTCGATCGATTAGTAGGTGAGGTGAAGTTCCATAGAATACATCTCTACTAGAAATTCAAAGAATGACTGTCACAAGCCAAATAAACAGTTAACGCAGTTTAGATCTTGGAACCTAATTCGATTTTCGATTGTTATTCAAAAGAGTTGATAAAATTTAATTCGCATATGTCTATTAATAGAATGATCAAATAATTCATTTTAGTACTAATTCTACACGACGATTAATTCGCAAAAAAGGAATTATTGATTTTAATAATAAAGAAACACGTTGAGTGTGTAAAATTTATTCGACTCTGGAGGTCTTTCGATCATCTCTCAATGCACACTTTTCGCGTGAAAAGAACACGCATTTACGATGCTAATTTAAGCCATTTAACTCCGTTTCGTTACAAGGTGAACACATGCGCTCCGAATTGAAAATTTTCATTTTTTCCTTCACGTTTCGCATAAATCCTTCAACGTCAGCCTTGTTAGGCCCCGAAATTAATGTCCCAGGAACAAATTTTACCACTGTTACGTGAATACATATTCGGAGCGAGCTACAGATTGTTAATCCTTAATTCCACGGCTTTGAAGTAACAGACGCAGGCACTTAAAACCGAGATTCGTGGGATCTCACGCTATGTATACACGCACGTATACATATATGCACTTATATGCGTATAGACCCTCGAAACACGCCTGTATACAATGTACACAAGGCCGTGGACGTAATAAAAAAGAATTTTTCACGTAAACCCATTTCTAAATACAGAATTTTATACCCTCGGGTAAAAATTGGAATCACGAGTCGCTCCTCCTCAGCAAATTTTTATGATAACGCGAGTATAGTTGTTCCACGTTCATTAAAATAATTTTTACACGGTTATTTCTCACTGTCTCTGTACTTGCATCTCATTCCCCACGTTTCATTTACAATTGTGTTAGTAGGTCTCTCGTTTAATTCTCTGATAGAAGAAACAAGATAATAAAAAGAATCTATGAAGCAATGCAAATGATAAAAGATCGTTTTACACTAGAAAGTATGATACGTGCTATCAATGAATCAGTAGAATTCAATTCGTAGAAGACGAGATTCAGATTCCAATTGTCTGCGATAAGAGCATCTTATCTTTTATCAGTAACAAAACATTGCATCACTGATTATTATGATTTTCCAATAAACAACAGAGTTGGATCTATCGTAGATTAAGTTCGATTAACGACCAGTTATAATTAAAAATAAAAGACAATCGAGAGACGTATTGTAATAATAAATTTCAGACAATTTTTTTAAATTAATGATAAAGAAAGTTCATCGAACGTGAAAAATATTTTAGTATTAACTGTCTGTGTGAGATTGCAATTTTTTGTGATAAAAATTTTTAAGGGGTCACTCCACTGGATTTTATCCATTTGTGAATAAATATAAAACATATATAATAAACTATCAAAAGAGTATTATAATTAAATGATCAAAGAAAATGTTATTCATATCTCATTTTCTGAAATTCGTAAATTGTAACAAATGAAGTATAATACAATAAATGCATAGTAACTGTTTGCACAGTATCGTAGAAACAGTGGCGTGTTTTTAGAACAACGGAACGCAGACAGAAATTGTTTAAGCTTGCGTCTAACTAGTTACTTATCTCCAATAATTCATTTCGTTCCAAATGCAAATAGGATTCACGTTCACGTTCAGGAACAAGCTTTCCAAGGCCGAGACCGTGGATAGCAAAAATGTCTTCATCGAAATTTATTTGCCTTGGCGTTGCAACCCGAAACGCATTAAACACTCTAAATCGAACGTTAAAGGATAAGCATCATATTTGAAACGCGTGTATATGTACGTACTTCTATTCACAGAGAACTAAATAAGTTACAAGTTGCAATACGCAGGTGTCTGTCTATTTATTTTTTAAAGCTGAAATTATCCTTTCTTAGGAATATACGTAATATTGCTGTTCGTCAAATAATAATAGATGCAATTTTTTTTATGCAAGAACGTGATTTTTAAACCCCTGAACGATTTTGTTTTTTCTAATGTATGAAACATTCTTAATTCGTGGAATTCAGAAATTCTTGAGTACTGTCCTTATACTGACTTGTAAAAAATGTTGAAGAAGAAAGAACGGAGACGGTAAGAGAAGAAAGAAAAAATTGTTTATGCTCGCCTTCTTCACTGCGTATTTTTGAACCAGAAAATCCGTGGGAAGCCTGACGAAGCGCTGGAAGAATAACATTTTCCAAGAAGGACTGAGAAAGCCAGTCTCGTTTCCTTCTTTGTTCCGAGAAACCGTCGGTTCTGATTTTAATAATAATTCTATAAGTGCAATTAATTTTATATAATGGAACA
>NW_017150727.1:0-2305 GCF_001652005.2 Ceratina calcarata | reverse complement strand
AATCAGGAATTATCATTTAAAATAATGTAGCTTACAGACTTCATTAAAAATTCTTATAAAAATGAATTAAATTAAAAATTCATATACTATCTCTTCTAATGAAACTTAAGAATAATTAATAATTTTATATGACTATTCTTGTTGACTGAAGCTGTATGTGTGACTGGCACATCGAGTACTTTTCCCATTAGCAATGAACACATGTCAGTTATGATAAGATCCTATTCTACGAAAAGTCCTCGCGTGAATCGAGCTTCCTGTTTAACATTAATTAATACCAGACTTCAAACTCAGATCTCGCATTAGTAAAAAATTTTTCAGAAGTCAATTACTATTTATTTAACTGTTGGTTGATTGTTACAGATTTGACCAGGTGTGGTTGAAAGTCGATTAAAGCTATGGATGATGAGGTAATCGGTGGTCAGCAAAACAACAAGAGGTCACCAATGACTTTAAACGTTAGTGGACTATGGGACGTGGTTCCTCGACTGGACCACTACAGGTCTGTACAGTCAATTTTATAATAAAATAATAATAAGATGTTATCATAAAATCATCAGTCTCGAATTTTATTTTAATTTGAAACTAAATTGCAATCACGTTCGTCGTCTCTGCTTTGGATGAAGTACCTTTTTTATTTTAGAACGAGGAACGTCTACTTTTAATATCTGAACAAAAAGAGTTACTTTCACGACATGTCGGTGGAATGTTTCCTCATAATTTAAATGATAGCTGTTTCACAGTCTTTCTGCTTCTATTGCAATGGTATTTAGATATTTAAAGATCTCGTTTCAATGGAAAAACTTGGAGAGGTAATTTTACCTGTCGACTGAAAAAGACGTAAAATTGACAGGCTATAATTAACAGACCAATTATTGGCTGTAATATTTAAGCCTGATCTGCAATTCTATCTTACGTGTTTAATATGAAAAGTGTATGAAATACAATGCGACCATGGACGTAGCGCGTACGCAGGGAATACCGATGTCTGACTAATAACGGGACTTACTACTTACTTTCTCCGCCACTGTCGTAGTGTACTATACTATCCCTCTGATCGATTTTTCTGCTCGTCCTTGGTGTCCTTCATCCTTGACAGACACTATACAAAAAATAGGATACTACGCCTTCTCAGGAAAAGATATCACGTGTTTCAGAAATACAGAAATATAATACGTGAACAGGGAAGGAAATGAAATAAGTTTCTTCTAATACAAAGATAAATATTGTCGAAAAATATTCTTATTTGATACGTGCTCAATAATAATTATTATTAGTTTTCTTAATGAAATATTAATGACAATATGAGCAAATAGTTATAAATAATTGCAAATGTAAGACTTGTCAAGTGGTCCTAGTTTAAATATTAATTAATTGCTGACTTTTTTTTAATTCAGTTGTAATTAGCGAAATTTAGAAAAGCGTCTCTTGTTGATTTGTGTTATAGATTGAGTCGCCGAGCCAAGAGGCCATCATTGAGCACCTTTATGAAATTAGTAAATTCACTTTAATAATCGCAAGGACAGTTTAATTATAATTAATACACGCATATCCAATTTTCCAAACTCCAAACAATTTAGAAATTGGTCAACGATAATTTTAATTAATATGGAAATTAAAATCTCTCTACAGGTGGTATATATTTTATCATATCGAGAACCCTGGGAGCTGAGTTTGGCGCGTCCGTCGGTATTGTTTTCGCATTCGCGAACGCTGTATCGGCTTCGATGAATACCATCGGCTTCTGCGACTCTCTAAACGATTTATTAAAAGAACATGGATTGAAAATCATTGATAACGGAGTGAACGATGTCAGGATCGTTGGAACACTCGCTTTAATAGTAATGATACTGATTTGTGCCATTGGCATGGAATGGGAGTCCAAGGTAATAGGAGTTGATTGAAATAATTCTACTAATACAGCAACGTTCGATTGAAATAATTGTTTAATGCATTTGTCGCAGGCTCAGAATTTCTTGATTGCCATAATTGTTGCGGCTATATTTGACTTTATAATTGGTACCATCATAGGACCCAGGGATTTATCTCAAGAAGCACAAGGGTTCAAAGGATTTTCATGTGAGTTAATTACATATAATAAATGTCCCAATTTCTATTTACGTCAATATTTCCACTCACTTTTCTATACTTTTATATCTGATCTTACGTCTGTGTAAAAATAGTGACATGAACAAAAATACAGAACTACTGATTTAATAAATCACATTATGAATTAATTTAATGATAAATTCATGTTGAATTTGTAGCCGAGGTGTTCATGAGCAACCTTGGACCGGACTATCGT
>NW_017150726.1:110194-111225 GCF_001652005.2 Ceratina calcarata | reverse complement strand
AATAGGTTTAATTGTGAAGTTTGAAAATACTAGGAAAATGCTATCTACGTGTGTAAAGAATTTTTATTCGTTTTATGAAAATGATGGGAAAACGTAGACGTGTAATTAGAAAATTGTCAGTACTGTTAATTTGAAGCATTCTCTAATCTGTAACAATTAACTGAATTATTTTGTTAATAAATGTTAGACCGTACGTATTGCCAAGAATCCTATTGCATTGGTCATGTATCTATTGCTGGAGAAATTCGTGGTCCAAATGTCTCGGTTGGAATCAATCATTTTACCTTGGAATTTCTCATGGGCGTTACACATTTTTTGTGCAATCGGACACTTTCCGTGCGAGCATCCACAGCCTGTGGATAATCACTCAAATCGGGGCGAGAGCTCGTGTGAAAAATTACACGAGCGTGTATGTGTATGTAACGCACGTTTGTCACACGCGGCAGAAAATAGTCGCGTCCTGAATTGCGAGGCTACAGTCGTCGTCGGTTTCGTGTGGTGTAAGTGTATTACGCGGACGGTGCATAAAGCTCTCGTACACGTCGCGTTGTCGTTCTACCGTTCTCTTTTTTTGTTGTGAGACTCGTTTGCGTCGAAAGAGAAGAGAGTTAGGGATGAAAGAGAAAGAACTCTGCTATTATCGAGTACTCGGGCGCGTGGAAAACGACGTCATTCGATGCACGGTTTCGTTTACACTGCTACTGAGAATTCGTTTAATCGCGTCAAAGTGCTAAACGACTGAAAGAAATAATTATTCCCGTGTTTAATGTGTATTATGCAAAAATCAGAAGACTCATGTTCTGTCTAATCGTTTTATACATTGCAATATGAATTTACTATATTTTCATTACATCTTACCGTATTATAAAAATAATGATGTTCCTAGTATTAACTTTAATATAGCAACTCTTTTAAAATTGATAACACTCCGTATTATATTTACTTATATGAAATAGGAGATATTAACAATTTTGGATAAATCATACTTATTGAAGACGAAAGAGGAATATATATGTAGATGTGTCAATAAT
>NW_017150726.1:106484-108019 GCF_001652005.2 Ceratina calcarata | reverse complement strand
ATTTATTAATGTGAAGCCATTGATTGAAAGTAGTAAGTATGAAAGCTCGTCGAAAAGTTGAACACGTAAATAGATAATGAAGACAAGAGTCGAGTGTTTAATCAAAAGAATGTGGAAGACAGACGGTGAATAAGAGAGTGTTTTGAGCACGTGAGAAAGTAGGAGAGAGAGAGAGAAAAATAGACACGACGAACGTATATTTTGAACGATACGACGCGGCGGGACGTTTTTAAAATTAAGAGCTAAGAGTACTCATACTCACTTATGGTCCCGGGAAAGGCGCATGCATCCTCCGTCTAACTCTGCAGTCCGTACCACTAGAGAAAAAAACAAAAGTAGAACGAAACGCGCAAACCGAGCAAAAATTACGTCTCCTGCATTCAATCGAGTTACGAAGTGAAAGATGGATAGAGAAAATCGAAGAGGTATAGATAGAGAGAAAGTATTATAAAAGAGCGCAACACATCCAGCCAGACGCACATCGCACGCATGTACGTATAATATATATATATCTATCTATCTATCTATCTATCTACCTACCCATATGTATCTATCTATTTATACATAATATATCTGTTC
This sequence comes from Ceratina calcarata, assembly GCF_001652005.2. NCBI lineage: Eukaryota > Metazoa > Arthropoda > Insecta > Hymenoptera > Apidae > Ceratina > Ceratina calcarata. Next base: position 107,440 of record NW_017150726.1, on the reverse strand, counting down.
GTATGTATATATGTACTTATTTATTCACATATACATATGTCTATCTATTTATATATATGTATATTCTACTTGTCGTTAGACACATATGCATGTAAAATCTATATACATATCTCGTATGTATATACGATATATAAGTAAACGATCGATCGTTGTTCTTGGGTCGATCATGCCGCTGAAACAACCTTCGAGAATCACGTCCATGTTCGAAATTCTCGATACCCGCTCGCTTCTCAATCACAATATGTATGGGCGTACGCCGAACGTATACACGCTGCTAACTGCATGCCAAACATACTCTATTGTACGCCTCTATGTATACATGTACATACTATGTAATATGTATATATTGTTCGTTGCATTACACGAGTATGCACAATGCACAGCCCGTCTCTGACCCGCCGCGCTACACGGACGTGTACTACGCGACACGTTGAGACCGTTGGTTAGGGGCGTACAGGAAAAAGAATAAAAACGTCCCTCGTACGGAAATAATGATTTCCTTTCACCCCCTTGCGTGCGGTTGTGAAGTAAATATGGGGCTGTACGATTTTATTCAATTTTCTGGCTGCGTGACCCTCGCCAACGCGATTCTACGAGCTTGTTAACGCTTTTTAGTAACCGCGTGCGATCGATAACAGCGATTTAAGGGCGGGAACGAGTTTTGATGCCACTTACCCGGCCGTTGTCGAAATCTCGGCCGCCACCGATCGTCAGTCGGGCTTTCGCTTTCATCGCGTCCGACAACGGTATCTGCAAAATCGCGAGTTAAACGAATAGAATTTTTCTTAAGCTTCTTTTTATAGTGCACTATACTGGAACGTGATTAATGATTAGTAATAGGACAGTGTTCCGTAGGTAGGGGGGGTTAGTGTTACTTATTTTGTTACCTTCGCTCTTGTCGCTTCTGTATGGGATTTGTAGCAGAATTCTAGTAACGCGACGGCCAATGCTAGGAG
>NW_017150726.1:100646-104455 GCF_001652005.2 Ceratina calcarata | reverse complement strand
TTATTATTAAACGACTTGGACTTGCAATTAAAATTTTTAACTCTATTATTAAACTATATATAAAATTGTCGATTGCAAGTAATTGTCGTTACTTTCATTCTCAAACGATGAAAAGTTACTCCATTGATTATTTATGCAATATATTGCAACTTTTATTTGACTGATTTCTGCAGGAAAAATTATTTCATGCCTAGTAATATAAGAATAAACTGTAGAGGAATTTATAACTTCAGCTTGTTCTGCTTCTCGTTGAAAGCTTTACAATCAGATTACGCAGGACGTCCAATAAATGTGATGTTTAATAAAAAGAGATTTATGTACTGTGTGCGCGGAATCATTGACCGTATCGAATCGTATAAGAATAAGAGGAGAATGAAGGAAAGGAGATGGTCGTAGGGGACAGAAGGTTCGACGAAATTTACAATTCATATCGGCATCGCGCGAATATTTAAACCATTAATCAAGGAGACCGTCGCGATGGGCTGGTATGGTGGAATATCAGCAGCAGTGGAAATTAATTGAGACCCAGTTCTGAAACTGGTAAGAACAGTTGCGAAAATGTCGCGATTTTGGAGATTTACGGAACACCTACGCCTGGCGTTATCTTTTATAATTCATATTTATGTTTGTTATTAAAGTAATTCTGCGTCCTGATAGGAAATTATTAGAAAGATTCCAAATTTCTTTGAAACAAGCATAGATAATATTTTCTTGAAATTATCCCTAAACTGCCCTATTTAGGTCAAGATTTAAAAACTGATTGTGTATAAGCTTTATACCTTAACAGATTTCTCGTTGTTTATATAATAACTAATACCCATGTAATAAATAATAAAGTTTGTATCAACTATTAAAAATCCTGTAAAATCTTAATCGTTCCATTTATGTGTCCGCCTGGCACGAGAAATGCAACGCCTCTACTAAGAATTCCGAGAGTCGAGCGAAAATGTGACGGAATATCACGGACATTTATGCAAAGAGGGCAAGAACTCGCATTACTGCCGGCACGAAATGTATTGTTCGTGATCGCGGTTGGGTTGATCGATGCCTGATGCGTGGGAAGACGGATATAACGGCCGAGAGAAGGAAGCGAGAAAAAAAAAAAACGAAAGAAGCAGAGGGATCGAGTCGGTACGACCTCGGTTAGGGTTTAAGCGTGTCGCTAATGGAATTTTCGAGCCAGGGGCCACAGAACGACACGCTCATTCAAATAAGCTGCCCTCGAACGGCCTAATCGCAACCCCGCGACGATTACGCGGAGAGGGTCCGCTCTAAATTGCGTCCAGCACGAGACTACGAAACGTAATCCGATTATATTGTGATAATTCTGGCTGTACGGTTTACGATCGCCGTTTAGCCGGCACGCGGTTATAATTTAAACGAAGGAACTCGCGACAGTAATTACCATGTTCTACCCTTAACCCTCCCTAGGGTGGCCACCATAAATCACCTCCTTAAAGGTTATCATCGCCGGGTTATATGTTATATTATGTAGTAGCCAGCGATGGAGATCGTGCGTTGAAGGACACTGAATCTAAGCATGGAATGCTTTTTATGGTACAATATTTTATATGAATTAACATAAATTAATATTTCGCACGACTTTTTAAATTAATTCAATATTTACAATCAGTACATTTAATTATCTTCCTAAGAATGATAAATTATTAAACAATATTACCTTTGCTATCGTGCCTTTATGAAAATCAAACAATTCTCTAAATGTAAAAGCGTCTGTAGAAATGAGAATCTATTTCATGAATCTCAGAATAGACTTAATTAAGAAACGGACGTTAAGAACGACCTAAGACTTTGACATTAAATCTTAAAAATTATTGTACATTGTCGGAGGCAATTAGCCACAGCTGAAAGAGGCGCCAGGCATCATTTCGGTCTTTCGAGCGCTGAATCAAGTTGTATCACTAATTGTATAGAAAGTACTCTTTACAAAGGGATCTGTGCCGCGAGGCACACCGACGCAAGAAGAATCGGCTAGATGTTAACGCGGAAGACTTTAAGAGGACCGAGAACGACGAACCTTTTGAATCTTAGTCAATTCATCCTATTAGACGATATCACGGCTGACCTGTTCCATGTAAAAGGCAGTCATTCTCCCTTCCCTCGTGGTTTTAGCTACTTTATATTCCATTCGCTTCCATCGCGGAAACGGAAACAAGGAACAGGTCAAAAGTAGCTATAATTAACAATGTAAAAGAGCGACTATCTCTTTCTATGCAACACAAAAATTGCTATCATTGATCTACCAACATTTTTCGATACCCACTTTTTTTTGTACTTTTTATAAGAAAAATAAAATTGATGGAAGATGTGGAGGATTGTTAAATTATAAAATGCTGTATAGAAATATCTAATTACCTAAAATGACTGTAATTAATTTTAATGAAGTACTAGATTAATTATTATATCGAAATTGATTAACAAGCTGGATGACAATGGCACCAACAAATGAATTACCTGGGTGATATGTCGCAACCCTGTTGCATGAATGCTGCTAAAGCGAACCAAAGGCTGTTGATAATACTGAAATCGTTTGCCATGCTGGAAGTCGGCATGTGAGGAGATCCTTGCGATCCATGGGGGTGTTGCAACGTGGGATCATTTCTCCCTGCCATTGTCGAGTCCGCACTACTGCTGAGAGTCAGCACTCTCCATTCATAGGGCGAGAATCTGTTCAAAACGTCCAGTCTTAACTTTCATATATTTTATATTCATTAAAATTTATTAGAATTCATTTTCATGCTGGGGTATTTTTCTACGAGCACCGAACGAAACTTTTCATACACATAGAAAGAAAAGTCACGAATTTGTAAATATTGGTTGTTTCGCTATCGAGAACGGTAAAATTGTTCGCCGAGATGGTGAATGATTAAACGCTGGGACGATCATTAGGAGTCCGTATTCGGAGAAATCACGCGAGATAGGGAACAGGTAAATAGCTCGAGTGTGGCTGAAATAGAAGCACCGACGATTTATCGCGCGGCTGCTTGCCCGGTAATGTTGCAGCTGGATCGCGATAAATGTACGCGTAATTGTCGCGAGTCCACACGTAACCGTTGCGCTAACGGAGGCGGTAAACAAAGCCAGCCAGGATAATTAACCATCGAGAGAGGAAAAGGCTAAGGGGAAGGTAATGTCGTATGCGGCTAGAGAGTGGCATTGAGTCCACCGATCAATCACGGAGACGGAAATTTCTCTGACAATAAATTACTACCTCCTCGTCATGTTCGTTCTAATTTGCGTTACCGTTCCGTTCGTTTAAAAGTGTATTAGTATGCAGTGCCTCGAATGAGTATTGACATTTACAATTTAACATAATTGCATCCTTTCGTATGAAGTATTCCTCGTTAATTACAAATTTTGCTTATGGGAAATAATACACAAATAATGTAAATGAAATATACAATAATTAATTTACAAATACTTAGCACAATATGAAATGTATAAAAGAAAATGACTTAATTGTAAGATAAGATTTGATTATAATGTGGCGAGATTATTGTCCGCGGTCCAGTTTCCTGGCTCTTGTGCTATGATGACTTCTACTGCTGTGCTTCAGTGCCAGAAGGCAAGTCTACTGACCTGGCCCAGTCTCTCTCTCTCTCTCTCTCTTTCCAGCCTTACTTCTACGAGAGTAAGAGGAATCGCGAGTAGTAAATGATATGTATCAATACAACGTTGTATGAGACGATTCGGAGGATTTATAACTTTTGCTTATACTCTTAAGTGGCTTAAGAAGCTCGCCGCAGCTTATGAAATTAGCAAATCTGTATTTTCGTGAACTATATTCT
>NW_017150726.1:93884-98921 GCF_001652005.2 Ceratina calcarata | reverse complement strand
TTAACACGTGGAAACGTACTTTACGAATCAATTCGCCAACCATGCCATCCCAACCACCGGGCACGTCTGGATTTTCCATTCCGTATTTCCCATCTTTTACTATTCGTAACTCGTCTGAAAACACATCAAATTTTTAATTAATACTTATTGAATCATGAGGGTATCTGCATGTGTCAAATTATATGAATGCAAAGGGCAAGGCTTGTTAAATCTATACAATGAAAAATTTCTTGTAATGAAAAAACGTGGATACTTGATATCAAGAACATTCGTTTTATGAAATATTACATGAACTTATATTTTATATTTTATATAAAAAAGGATGTATGAAAATTACTTACACGTTATTCCCAGCTTTTTCGCTATGAGATCAGCCAGGTCTTTGCAGTATCCCTCGTACTGGTCATTTCCAGTCAATATTTCTCCATTCTCTGGTTTTTTCCTCATAATGTACGGTTCCTCCTATATAAAAAAAATAAATGTTACTATTTTCCCAATGAATTTAATGCACATTTACTTTAACTAAGTGCACTGATTACTTACCACGATGGTGGTTACGATATAAGTCTTATTCTTCTCGATTTCGTGCGGCCGGAGTCGAATATATTTCGCTGCGATGGTCTGGAATCCAGACTGGTCCGTCCATTCCGCCACCTTGAAAAAGGAATCAAGAATAATTAACTGAAAACTCAAACTGACTGAAAACTCAATAATTGGAAATAGAATTAATTACGAAGATTGTAAGAAATACTAGTAGAAATCAATCCTCTTCGTATTACGTGGAATAATGATTTATCAAATGATCAATTGTTAAATGTGTCAATAATTTTAATTGGGCTACAAGACTGATATTGAAGTGCGATAATTGATACGTTCATTGTTTCCCCAAAAAATCATCGAACCAGTTGTCAAGTCGGAGAGTAGATAAAATTGCGTGAAACGAGGAATGAAAAGCGCTTTTTTTATTTTACAAGTTTTCGCGCGCTGTAAAATTTCGCGAAACTGTCAGATTGTATTTTGACCGCGGGCGAGAGAAGTCGGGTCGGGTCGGCCGATGCATGAAAAAGGGATGAAGGGGTTGGACACGGTCCTGGGTTTGTTGCGCGAAAAAAAGTATTTACTTTCACCATGGCGCTGTTGACCGTCATCTCGACGACGTGAAGGGTGTAATTGTGCCTGCGACCGTCATCGTTGAAGCGGATCTCCCCCGTTAGCCCCTCGATTTCCACCTGAAAGTTAAATGCGAATCATTAATCCGGCTTTGTATCTTTCGCAATACTTGAAACATGGTGATTTTTATTTCCGCCTCTTTTAAAACAGTTTTCATTTAAGTGCTTTCCATATATAAAATTAATTAAACACATGCTTCGACGAATAAGAGAAAATTAAATGCAATTCACTTCTGTGTGCTACGCATTTTCCAATTGCATTTAATATTATAATATTGCACCTTAATGTGTGTTTAATTCATTTAATATCAAGTACTGAACAAAACCGTTACAATAAAATAATAACAGTGAAATTAATTATAATGCACAGTAATAAATACGCAATAAAAGTAATAATAAGGTCGAAAGCTATACGTCTCGTTTCACATATCAAATATCGGTGAATTCTTAAAAAGCCGGCTGTTTAAAATTGTTAGACCCTTCTTATTTTTCATGTGCAGCATCAGAAAAAAAATTGGGGTCTCTGAAATTGGTAATGAACCTGCTGTTATTGGCAGATTCTCGCGTCCGTTCTCGTGTCAACCGACAAACCGACGAAGAGCTGGGCAGACAGAAAAGAGAGAAGAGACCGTCACTTCCGGTGTAACTGTAGAGCATGTATGTGTGCATGTACCCGTGTACATACACGACGGAACGAACGGAGACGATCTGACGTGGACAGAGGAATGCCGTTAGAGTCGGAATAACCGTCAATTACTGTCAGCGACAGAGAGACGTCGGGAAAGGTCGCTGACAATTTCGGTTGCCACGAGTATTCGAAACATATCAAGTATTTCTGGGTTTCTAACGGGCCGCTTTAAGAACCGTCAGAATGGATCGCCGTCGATAGATCTGCACGGTCTTGTCACCTCGTCTGACATCGACAACGCGTCTGCCAGGAACCTAGCTGGTGCCGATATTAATTCCACGCATGAGCGAACAATCATGTAAAGATGGTATGCCAGACGTTATCGCAAGATTATTTTTGAAAAGGATCGAGAAATTCGTTTATCGTGCTATTGTTACAGAATATCAATTTTTCTCAATTTACAAATGTGACCCAAGATTAAACAAAAATTACTCGTGACTGTCCAAGTCATAAATATTGTCATAATTTCTACTAAGTATATAAAGTATATACATTTAATTTAAAGTTATACATTAATTCCTATTTTATCAATAAAACATTTATTGAGTAATTAAAATCATTTTAAATAACGAGAGATTAAGCCAATCATTCTCATAAAATATTTCTTAAAATATTCAAGAATGGGTTAATGTTTACTCACTTTTCTAAGTAACTTGGAAATTCTGTCGCCGTATTCGAACGCTGTCACCCAACCCCGGCTGCTGTTGCAATCGAGTGCCCTGGTGCCATTGGTAATCTGACTGCTGCCAGGAACTCCGGTTCTTCTTACGTTGCTTCTGTCCGTTTTTTTCCTCAGAAACTTGTTGAACGCCTCGACGAGGACAAACACGGCATCGTACATCAGCGCAGCTTGTGCCTAAGTTAAACCAAAAATTGTTGACTTTACATACAAATATTTAATAATTATTTTATTTCAAAACATGAGAATAAAATGATCTGACTATATTTTGAGATTCATTTATTACAAATGATTATAAAATTGTAAAGTGTATCGATATTTTCTACTGAATTTCGATCTGAGATCATTTATATGAACATCAGAGAATTGTTGCAATCTTAAATGAATTGCAATAAGAAAGAAATCATGGTAATCAGAATGGTCCTCAAACTGTTTTCTTTCTGTTCGAGATACAGCAAGCTGAAGCACCTGCATGAATTATGCATGAGGCAGCTTTTCAGTTGACACGAGAAGTATCGTGAATGTAAAGAGGGTTCTTTCCCATAATGCAATCAGATATACACTCGCGACTAAAAGTTTATCCTACAGACATCGAAAATGACTGATAACTTCATTTTCCATAATACCATTCGTAGCTTAACAATAAAGTGCAATATAAATTCTTTAGTAAAAGGTGATAATTAATTCTTCCGTTGCATAAATTATTTGTCTCACAATAATTCGGCAGCAACGAGGAGGTCTAAATTAATTACCGATCTAGAAGTCTGTTAATGAAACCCTCGACAATCGGAAGTCATTTCATCAAACGCGGGAGCGCAACTTTAAAGCATTGAATCGACCCCCACCGATACCCGTATCCCGTCGCAAATTGCGAACGCACCAGAATTACTCGACTTGACACGGTTGCTCGAGCAACTGGAACGTTCCGGAACCATCGCGTCGCGGTAGCTAACAATTGAAATTACGCGACGCGCGTCGACGAAAACGAAGGGAAGTTTCTTCGTGGCCCGTTACCGGGCGGAGCGCGGTTAAGCCGATTCGTTCGCCATGGCGTGGCCCCGACGGTGAAACCGAGAAAACCATTTATCGTCGTCAGGGGACTGTACGCAGATTCACGGTGGGAGCAGGAGCACGTCGGGCACGTGGCCAAAGTTGGAGAACCCACGACCGGAAATTACTTGACGATCGATCAGGATAATCGGCATGTTGGATCGCGTGCAGTTCCGTCTTCCCAGCTCCTCGCCAATTCCCGTTCTTACGGGCCGAGCGGTTTAACCGATCCGGCGCGACGTTACACGGGATCGTGATAAGCGACCGATCGTTTAGGCGAGCTTACGTGATACGATCCCATTGACGAGTTCTGGTAAAAGTGTTACGACAGATTCGGTCGAGATAGACAGTTGCGCAAATGTCTGACGGTATAATAAAATTCTTTGTAGAATAATTACTATAGAATCCTTAGACGCGTTGCGTCAAACTGGAAATTTAAGGAACAATATGCTGTTAAAAAAAAGAGATCTTATTGTACGAACTTTTTTGAAATATGCAAAGCGTTTTTGTAGTACTATGAATGCTTAACAAAACATAGTTTAGCTTTGTTGTGAAAAGTCAGCTGAGACCTTTTGAACATTAAGCCGCTTTGTTTGAGAACAATTTATGATACTATTGTTTGTTACAAAGAATATCTCACAGTGTGCATTATATTATTAAAGTCCTTTTTCACTGTTTTCTAGTTTTAACATATGATCCTAAAGATTTTCATAATGTAATAATGTCCCAAATGACTATAATACATTATAATTCTTTTGAAATGCAATGTTTCTCTGAATTCGTTAAATTTATTCGTCCAAATAAATAATAAGCAGTTTTAAATTACGCATAGTTTTTTTTTTTAAAAAATCCATATTGAATAATACTTTATATCAACGAAACGTAATATAATGTAATGAATATTATTAAATATTTCCAAAATAATTTCTGATATAAATTGTTTGTACAATTTCTATTCATTTATATTTTAAGTATGATTATTAACGAATTATTTTTTTTCATAACGAAATGAGTTTGTAACTCGGATTACGAATCTCCTCTTTTCCCTTTCGAGATGTTTCTTTAGAATACAGTCGAGTTCTGTGTACGTATTTATGTATACATGTGTGTACGTAGTAAGTATCTGAAAACAAGCCGGAAACCAAAGTAGACTGACGCGTTCAATAGAGAAAATTGGAGTACTCGGAGGTGCTCGACAACCCATATGGAACTCGAATAGGCGCCTCTTTCTAGGAAAGATGACTACGCCCCACAGGGACTATCAAGAGCATGCAAGGTTATTGAAAGACGTAAGAAGCTAAGGTAGTATTTGCTAGAAGTGTCAAAGAGAAAAGATCATTTTACTTTTACGATTTCTTTTTATATTATTAAAGAACGAAACACAGAATTTTAAATTATTCCTCAAACAGAAAAGTAATTATTTTCTTCTTTGTTATCAACATTTTTTAATA
>NW_017150726.1:84825-93268 GCF_001652005.2 Ceratina calcarata | reverse complement strand
AGAATGATATTTCTTACATTTATCGTAACATGATTCAAGTTTTCAAACTACGGTGTATATTGCAAATATTCCAAGATAGAAATTCGCGAGGATTTACCTAGACTTGGGAGCGAGGTAACACAATTTGCCACGAGTGTATCCAGAAAAATAGAGCTACCGCGTAGTACGGATCCAGGAACATCTTGTTTGGGAAAGATTTTGAAACAACAGATGAAAATTCGTTTCAAGGATTGCTGACAATCAAAAACTGATTTGAAATTATTCTTGACAATATTCCGAGGATTGGAAATAAGGAAGCTGTTGCTTACGTGTCGATTTCTCCGCGATTTGTTCTGTGTCAATCATGGGCCGTTTCCAGGAAAGAAAAGTATTTTCAATTACAGAAAAGGATGAGGATACATACAGAAATCGATTCGCGGCCGGCTCCTTGAGACGTGGCCGGGTCGAGGTGATGCCAGCCTGCCAGGAAATCTTTGACGTAGGGTCGAGTGGCGTCCACGATGCGGAAACCGGTGATGTTGATGGCGCCGTACTCGATCACCTCGCTCTCCCATCGGTCGTCCATTATCTGATTACACGGGAACAGCGTACTTGTACCGTCGTACAAAAGACACAAAGCTCGCGTTTCTTCGCTTCCCCTCGAAAGTTCGCAGCAATAAAAAGCACGTCACTCTTTATACGTATTTAAGTACGAGTACGCCGAGCCAAAACTGTTCCCCGTTTGCCTGAGACTACTACGTCGAGTCTATCTCGGATCGAACGATTTTAGTTCAATCAAATAAATAGGAAACACATTGCATTCTATGTTAACAATATGAAAATTTCTGATCTTATTATGCTGTTAAATTATATTTGCATTTGCTACGAGTGCTTTGAATTGATAAAATCCTGTTTAAATCGCATTGTATATAAGTAATGCTTACCAATCCACTCAATAAGTAGTGATACGTTCTTTTTCCAAGTGCCACGTCCCTGACGTGACTCACTACAATATCCTTCGCCATATCCGTCGGACAATCCAGTACGACATATTTATTACTCCATCTACAAAGAATTTGCAATGTTTATTATCTAATTTTTTAAATCTTATGTTTTACGTTCTATAAATAACATACTTAAATTTATAGTTAATTGTACAATATTCTTGTATGATAAATATTGTCAAGTACTTAATTTTAATACTATAAACATTTTTCTTGACAATTTTATTTTATCAACAATATCGGATTTGAATATATTCACACGAAAAGCAGGTATTGATGCTCCTGTCTCATCAAATATTATCAGCTATGATATAATAGGCTCTGATAATAGTGATTGAAAATGAATTTGTATAATTCCAATCGCGTCACGTCTCCAATGCTAAAGTCGTTTCGCGGCGCAACAAACCATGTCACGATACTCGTGTTTTGTTTCCGGTAACGGGAACGTTCATTCGATTCGGACTCATTGTCGTGGCCGTTTGTTGATTACCTGGCCCGCGCAAATGCCGTGGCCAGTGGTAAATTGCGGCCGAGACCGCTTGTATCCGCACAAAAGCGCGATACATCGCCATGCCAGAATGCGGACGGGCTCGTCCCCAAAAAAAATACAGGTTTGTAGCAAATCTTTCATTTCTGTTTTCATTTGTATAATAAGGAAAGCTGTCAATGTACGAAATGATTTTATGTGATTAATAGACTAAATAATCTTTGATTAAGGATTTCATATTACATATTGAATTTATTTTTTAGGGTTCGATGACAGAAACATTATTATTCTTTTAATTTATTATGAACAAATTCATTTCACATGAGCAAAGTCGATTACACTAATCAGTTTTGATTAATTACTGTCTGCATTCCTTTACATACTATATAAAATAATTACTTAATATCATAATAAATCCCTCTTATTAAAAATAATATGATATCTTGTTAAATAATTAAGTACTACTGGCTCACCTGTTTAATTCCTCCAAACTGCGCAAAAAATCGATCGCCTCGGACATGTTTTGTATACGCTTGACTGTCTCCACTTGAAACGACTCGTTACCTGGCTTCAGGCCTTGATAGATCTGCTGCAGCCTGAGCAGACCTGGAACAAGCGGCGAAATTTTACTATGTGGGCGATGGGAATTCGAAAATTTGCGTTCGTGCGGTTCACCGCTTGTCATTATAACATTTTCCGAAAATTATCCGTGCCCGATTGCGTGCCACATCGCACGTACATAATTTATTGGTGGAATCCCTGGTTTACGGTTCCTGTTACAGGATCCTAACAGAATCATTTGTAACAGTGTAATCAGATAAGAAATATATTCGCCAGATTCACATCGTAGAAAATCTTTTTTATTACTGTACAGAAAACATACATCTATTTTGAGGGGAAGTAATAGAGTCTTAGTGGAGTATCTTTGATGTCTGAATATCTATCACGTGCAAACTTTGTTATAATATTATCGTTTTCCATTGCTTCCTTATATATACACATCAGAGGTATTCTATTTTATTACAAAATCTATACATATTCCGATGTTTGACGTTAGAGACGCTAGTCAAGATCTGGCTGGAGTTCAACCACGCTCATCGGCAATACCCCTATTCATCCGATGTGATGGTTATCTATTTGATATCGTTTTGCATATATACTCAACAACCTATTGTATTTACTTATGATCCTAAATTCTAAACTGATCGTTCAAGCTCCAAGTAATTGGATTTTTAATGATTCTAATTTTTCACTTTATATTCCCTATTTAATCTTGCAATTAAATTTACGTTCCATTTAGATCCAAATTTTTAAATCAGACATTTGTAGATTTATTTTTTTTTTTTCGATTGCAATATACCCATTCATTGAACCTGCATTTGTTCCGCAGGAAGTAGACATTAAACGATCTGCTGTGTCTGCCGGCGGAATTGTCTTTTCGTGAATCGGTATAATCGCTCTCGCAGTGAAAGGATCAAGCGATTCGCGGCCGCGGCTATGGGCGAGAGTGTAATGCGAAAAGGGGTGGAAATTGAAAAATCAGGAATAAAAGGATGAATAGTAGGGACAGGGGAATGGGGCGCGGACAAGGATGCCGTGGTGAGAGTGAAAAAGTCAACACAGCAGAGTCACAGCGACGGGGAGTCGGCCACGGTTTCGTAGCTGTCATCGTGCTTTTTTGGGGCGGCATGCGTGAAACTGATGGCCGGGTTAACGAGCGACGCGCGCGCGTATAAGCCCACTGGCGCGTTTTAAAAGAGCGGCGTATTTCAGCGAGCACCGAGCAGCGGCTTTTTGGTCTACATCAACTCCCGCGAGGAAGCGCGTCATGACTTACTCCTATCAGTTCCGTTTCTTGCGTCGACATCAGCATTTGAAATTTACATCGACTGGCACTTTCGCCTAAGGACTTCATATACTATTGTCTCTTGCCAAATCTTAATTTACATTAATTGTTAATTGCCTTCCGGTACGAAACAAGATTAAATTTTAAGAGACATGACACGATATTATAAATATTAATAAGAGATTAATTATTATTGAAATGATATATAAACAATAAAAAATAAATGGAACTTTACACCTGTAACATGTATTTAGAATTGTTTAATAGATGTGACAAATAAATCATTATAAGACTTAACTATTTTTGAAAATTCTCGTTTTTAAAATTCTGTATTTGCCATATGGGAAATTAACCGACTCGCCGGCACGTGTTAGATATGAAAAATAAAGCTTAAAACAGTGACCGTATATGTTAACCCATTCTCTTTGATATACGCTGCTGTTTGAACAGTAATTAAGTTCTTCTAACATTATTGCCTTTTCAAAATTTATGAAGATAAATTCACAAACAACATTAATTAACACCGTTTCCCAGTTTTGCGTGAATCTCGCGAAATTTTAGCAACCAAATGAAAGTTCCTCTTTTTCTAAGACGAGCCTGTATATTGTGAATATTTATCAGTAGAATAATAAATATTAGCTGAAATATATGTATAGTTAATTAAATAATACAATGATTGAATGAACACATATATATTTTATTTATCAATAAAGTAATACAATTATTGAATGAATGATAATGTCTGATTTGCTCCCTCATAAAGGGAAGCCAACGTTTGAGTCCGACAATACAAAGATCGCGTGACAATGACTCTAATTTACCAAATTTCCCGGAAGTAATTACATCAAAGACGCCGCAGGAGTTCCACAATCACCTTTCACAGTTCGATATGTTCTGAAACGCGGATCGATCGTCGTAATAATTACAAGAGGGGCTAATTAGCAGCGCGTTGTCAGCACGGACATCCGACCAGAAAACCGTGTGACGTCAATTCCGAATATTCCCAGACTTTGTGATATGGGAGACTAAATGAACGGTAACTATACACATACTCGTACGTGACTACGTCCAACCAATTCCTGCCGGTTTTTGCCCAATTGCCATTCAGCTAATCAAGTTTTCGGAAACATAAATCAATAACGTCCAGGCACGTTAACCATGGATACGTACATTTTATCAGGAAACTTTTTTTATTTATAAATGTTACATTGTGAAATTTGTTTCTCGTTTCCTATCTAAAAAAACGTTGGTTATCTAGTATATATTGATAAAAATATATCAATCATTCATAACATTTTCTCTGTTTCTTTATTTAATAAAACTCTCAATATCGCCTAATTTTAAGACAAGAAGTATATCTGCGAAACAATTTGTATTAAAAATTTGAAAGTAGATAAAGTGAGTACAATTTGATCATTCTCTAATACGAATGTCTGATAAATTACATCCGCTGCACTTAGAAGACGGCGCCGTTCATTTTATGTAAGCTGGATGTTTCGCAGAGCTCGGAGCAATTCCACACTTTGTTCAATTATCAGTAGCCAGCTCCGTAGGAACGCATTACGCTAAAAGCACGCGTTTGTCAAGGCATGCAGAAGCCTGAATGAACCAGGACGACGTAGTAGATAGTAATAGATAAATTAATCGAAGAAACCAGCAGCTGCGGAATTTCATTTCAAGCTGGCCTTTGAAATCCCGACCGCCGAGTCCTCCTCGCTTCGAAAATGCCCGTCGGGTCTCTTTCAATTGGTTCGCCACTGTTCTCTCGATCCGCACCCTCTTTCGAATTTCCTTATTTTGATCCACTCGTTTTCTGGAGTAGTTAAGCAGTTCGGAAATAAAAGGACGACTTCGGTTTAGATGAATTTTATTTCTTCATTTAACTTTCATGCAATCTAATCATATTTTCCTTCGTTTGTTGAAGCGGTCGAAAGTCATGAGAATTTAGAATAAATTAGAGACGGCGCGAGTTTCATTAATTTATATATAGGTCGCTCTTTTTAATCGGCTGACGTATTTGGCGCTCTACCTTCCGTTCTCTTTCCGATTTCTCTTTGTTCCCACCTTTTAACGTTACTTTCCTAGAACGAATTTCTCCAGGTGATTTTAGTCCGCGTGCTGGCTGAACGTTCGATTTCAATTACCAGATTGGCACGATGAAAGCAACCGTCTCATGCATCCGGCGTGGCGCGGCGCTCGGCCGCCTGCGGCAGACGAAGCCACTCCACTAAATACTGTCCGGAAAATCACACGCGGCGAAATCCGGCTGAAAGTTTCCAATGCGCAGCGCGGTATGACGGCGGCAGCGGCGACGGCGTGGCGTTAACGGGAAAGTCGCCCACGCTTTGCCGTGTTTCTGTACACGTTAATCACGCACGGTTTAATCTTTGTCTATGATCGTAATAGCGGAAACTGATTAGGAAGCTTTTCGCAAGCGACCTGCATGGAATTATGGCCGATCGACCACGATTAACTCGAATTATGATTGGTTCGATGCGGTCACTTGTTGTCACGCTGTTATTAATTTTACACAGTTTTGTTCTTTGCCATTTGTGTCTATCTATCCTATGTGTCTAGCCAAGGTCTTCTCAGAGCCTTTGTCGACAGAATTAAATTTAGAAGGCCAACAAGATTATTTCGGTTTATCCATGTACGAGATTTTGTACTAAGAATCTTTGAATTATAAAATATTAAAAATAGGAAATCTGTACTCTTTCGATTTAAGAATTCACTTAATAATTTAAGAATTATAGACATGAGTGAATTCTGTTTTTGAAATCACTTTTTAATCTCGTAGCCTGACGATGAGAAAACCTATCAAAAGTGTCTACAAATAGTGCAGTTTTATCGATCGCTTTATTTTAAGTTGATCTACGAATTGTCTTCAAGGATTTGTTCGGTGCCTCGAGAATGCTGTTTAGTCGATAATTGAATAATCGAGTGCTCGAATGTGGTAATTCAATTTCGATATCTTGTTTTCTGTCGCTGTGCACGGACATAACGAAATATACTTTTCACTTACTGCGCCAAGGTTTTGTCCCATTGAACGTTGTTATCTTATTTCTTAATTGAACTTTTTATCGTCGGCTAGCATTACTCGTTCATTTCATGAAATACGATTTACAAATCGCTAGAATAAAGACTGTTTTTTTTACGTTTTCTGCAAATGCACAATTCCTCAATCCCTCCGGGCTGCGATTAGTAACATACTCTCTACGATTTCTTTTTGTTCGGTTTTAATCGTCGTCCAGACGAGCGTCGCGTCAGGGAATAACATGTACACGAATAAGTATGTGGAGCGTTCACGGGCGTGAGAATTTAGCGATCAACGATCCACCTGGATAGCCGGAGGGATGAACGCACACGGAACGGAACGGAACGATACTGCATGGCACGTCAGCCTCGGTATGAGGACAATTCTGTCTGCTGGCTCATACGGGGCGGTCTGCGGTTTCTCCTCCGCGTGTACTTCGAGACGGAAATGCCATCACGCCTGCCGGAAACTAACGTCAAAATAGACGACGACGCGACGCAGCCGTAGGAACGACGAGACGCGCGATGGTCCTTGGCATCGACTGCCGTCTGATTCTATCTGTGGCGAGCCTCGTTGCCTCAGCTTTAAAGGGGAGAGGATGTATTGTTAAGAGAGGCAACGATCCTAGCACGAAAACGCTCGGTGCATCTCTAACGCGAAGCGAAACTTCCTCTCTCGCGGCTCTCTTGGAACGAGATAGAGACGACAGAGTATTACAAGGTGAAAGTGGGGTTGTTTACCAGCGAAGAGCCGCGAAATTTGTCCCATGACCTGGATCAGGTTAAGTTAATTCTTGACTGGGAAACAGCGTCGGACGGAATTTTCAGTGAAGAATGGCGTTAAGTGGAATTTCTGGTAAATGAGAGTCGAGGAAATTTGTTCAGATGCTACTAACTTGAACTGTAAATTTAATATCTTCCTTTTTCAACTGCTGAAGAAGTTTTCGAGCGTAACTCTGTCACTGCATTCGAACTTTATTAACGACAAAAAGCCAAACAACGAATTATGAAATTGCAGGTGTTAATTAAAATTAAATTACAAGAAATAATGTAATACCTCGAAATCTTCAAATATTCTATAAAATTTTGTAGTGGGAGGTAACGGCAAGCAGAATTAATGAAAAATCGTATTACTTCTTTCGCGCGAAACTACTCTCTTTTAGTAAAATTTGACGGTAAATAGAATATTGTGAAAATTTGCGCCGCATAGAATACTTCCTGTTAAACAACATTGTTAAACGACGTTCCCCATCAAGAGAACGTCGTTAAGTAAAATTTCCTTCGTGATGGATCGTCAGCAACGAAATTTTCTGGCACGGATTTACGGTTAGCAACATTTCCCCGCGGAGATTCGCGTCGAACTAAATTTTCTCATGTACGACGAAAATTTTCTGTTGGGGAAAATTCCCTCTAAAGATACACGTCACGCAGAATTTCCTTGCGTCTGTCCGCAGGGAAATGAGAACAACATTTTAAGATGAGACAGAGAATTTTCTTTTAGTTCTCTATGATTTTTATAATTACATTTTATAATTACTGTTTGTAATTGTTTTTATGTATTTTTTCTATTTGTCGGATTTTTCCTGGATATTTAAAACTGTATAAGGAACTGCATTACTGTAAACAGTTTCGATTAAAAGAAAGGAATTTATTCATATTTTATTATGATACGAAATACTCTGAAACTTGTTCTCTTTAAGGATGTATTGGCTATACAGTCAATTCCAGAAGTTTATGTATCTTAGAAAAATGCATTTCCTATGATTAAAAATCAGACGTCGGAAGAACAATGCTAATAATAAATAGCTACGTGCTAAAAAGTATAGGAGGAAATATTCAATTAATTATTGAGGCTGGCGAAAAGCTTTTTATACAGAAGTTGTAGGCACTGACATCGTCTACAAAGAAAGATTCTATGCATTTTTCTTCTAACTCCAGTATTTAACGAGTTAAGTATGATTATTTGGCATTTTATTGGCATTGACAAAATCCGACCATTCCAGCGTCGAAACAGCGAACTTTTGGAAAAAAATTTCGTTTTTCCTCAATAACTCCTAAACCGTTAGAAATACGGGAAAATTGTATAGGACCTTT
>NW_017150726.1:76188-84104 GCF_001652005.2 Ceratina calcarata | reverse complement strand
GTATTGTTTAAGTGTATAGCCTATACATTCTTAATTGAGGATTAATATCAGTCATCGAAATCCCACGATTTAATTGAGACTGAATATGAATTTTCGTTTCTATAAATATACATTAATGTCAAAAAAAATTTTAATAACACCGGTCACGTTATGAGCACATGTAGCGCGACGAAAATTGAATTATCGATTGAATGGTAGATTAAAGGCGGGCGGAAACCGCGTGTAAGTGGTAACAACAAACGGGAAGCGGTTACGCGCGCGTTCAGAATAAGAGCGAAACGATGATCATAACAGTTCACGGGGCGAGCTGTTTTATTAACGCGAGTACGTGATCGACGAATTGGCCGGTTCGGTAGCTGGCTATCGTAAACTTCCCACCCTATATTGGTTCCCGCCGCTATTTCTGTCCTCTCGTTAATAGTCACTACTGGAAAACTTCAACAACGCGACCGCGTCGCATTCAAGATCGATATTCTATTTGGCTTCGCGTGCCGAATTTATTAAACGACGGTCAGTCCGACAAATTTTTAAACTGCAGTTAGTCACTTTTCCAAATTGAATTTGTTCTATCAATAATTGCCGCGATATGAAAATTGTAATTCGTTTCCAATTGTAATTCGTTTTCGGCTGGGTACAGACAGGGACGCGAATGAGGCAAATTTAGACCGAATTAAATTTCCTCGAATTGTACAACTGAAGCTTTCGGGCGAGGGTGTAATAACTAAGTTTACACTTTGATTGGAAGTCAAATCGATGAACCGTTTACTGTTTTGTCTTCTCTGCTAACGTTGATATTTTTACTCTTATAATAAACAATTATTAGCAATTAAATTATTAATAATGGAAATAAAATGTTATAGTATCGAAGCAAGATTTAAAATATCAACATGATCCAATTTTATATTATTATTAACTTCTTAAGCCTATTTAACAGGAAATTAAAAAATAAGAACATTAAAGAGGAGGCACTCTGTTAGCTGGTAGAAGAAGTCATATCAAGAAAGCTGGCTTCGGTTCATGCCGATATCTCAATCCGTTTCGTAGATATAACCTTCCAAAGTTTAAGTTCCACGCGGAATCCAGGAGGATCTCGACGCCAGCTTGTCCTCTATGCATCCTTCCTTGGAATCTTCGGAGAATTGTAGGTGTGCTCCATACAATTTCCTGACGCCGTCTGGCTGCAGTTAGTACTTACTGGGTCAAAGTGCAAGAAAAAGATCTTAACCATGCAAAGACAGCGCCAAAAAATTGTCTTTATTCTATGATATCTGTAGAACCGGAAGTCGAATCGGGATGAACTAAACGACATTATGAAGAGCAGTTATCCCCGTTTTGTTTTTTGTCTTCAATGCAATTCTTTGTAATCTTGTACATAAATAAAACTTATTTATTGACAATACTTTTTATATGTTTAATTAATGTTTGTAACAGGCGATAGAGTAAAAATTAACTTTGAGAATTTGGATCAGAATAAAGAAAATTGCTGTACAAAAAGTTTTCGTTTCTAATCGCGGAAGTTACATTCTGTTATAGTTATTTATTGCAAAGGTACGGACCATTGAACTTATCTCGTAAATTTTGCTATGGAGATTTTGTTTTATTTGTCTGGACTAATAAATCATGTACGTGCGAGTATATATTTGGGCACGAACGACCTTCCCTCCTCATAATTCATAAGCAAGGGATTTAGCAGCCACTAACCAACAACATCAATTATTGATTACACTGTCAACGGCTTTGACGAGCGTTCACGGAACCGATCGGGACACGGCCGAATCGGGCCTCGTCGCGACGCGGCATGAACTCGTCCCAGGAGAATATTCGCCGAGGTAAGAGGCCAATAATAGCATTAGCAACGGTGTCAATAATCGACATGCCGAGTTAACGATCGCGTCATTCAACGGATTACCTAATATCCGTGATCCTCCGATTGACTATAGTCCACGGCGCCAGTATATAATTCGCCAGCTCGGATTAGGCTGCGCCGCGCGAGGAGGCTTTCGTGCAACGAAAACGACTCGGGGATTCCGGAGCAGCGAGAATAAGACAAGGTCGGAGGACTGATTAGCTCGCTCCTTGTCCTAGTAATCGTCCCTGAGGCAATCACGATTCTCTCTCTCTCTCTCTTTGTAATCCTGCGAGAAATTAGCGTCACTCGTTCGTCTTAAGGTTGGAATATTAGACGAGCGAGAAGTCTTGAGATTTCTCTCTTTTTTTTTTTATTCATCTCTCTGAAACCTTTGTCTCGTTCGTTGTCTCCGCGTCGTCGATGAATACGGAATACGGTAGCGGGGGAAGGGTCGGTTCCTTGAAATTTACGCGCCAGATTGAGCGCCTTTTTGTTCCCGGTACCGGGGCAGGGCTTCAAAGCAGATTGCGATCCCCGTCGTGAAAAACAGCCGGATTTCTGAATGCGATTGTGAATATCAACTAGTTCGGATTCGCCGTTTTGAAATTAGGCTATTGTTTCAGGGACAAAGGTGGGAGGATTTACGTTGCTGATTAGAGTTTGATTTTGGGGTGTTACATTTTCTGTGTCACATTGTTCAATTTGTATAAACGAGCTTCGTCGATAGTGAAATTTCATTAAAAAAAATCCGTTCTAATTTTTAAGAGGAAAACGTTCAATGCGATCAATAATTAACTCCTTCTCGTATCATTTAGCTTGGAAAAATGAGGTCCTTGTGCATTCCGAGGTCGTTTCCCGCTGCTTTTTATACTTATAATAAAATTTGCACATTCTCATTGGACATGAAATTATGATCACAAGTTCGAGTCATGAGATTCACGTTTGGTACAAAATTTTTATCACGATTCAGACTCGTCACACTACGGCAAGGGGTAATACAAACTCCAAAACAGCTGAAGGTATTAATTTATTCTACAGTCAGTACTCCATTTTTTTTTTCATTCTGCAGCAGAAGGTCAACTCAAATGAACGACGTGCGCACATATTAAAGAGCTCATTCGCATTCTAAGTTCACACTATCTCCAACAGCAGGACGAGGTAATATTCATGACTCACATTTTAACAAGAATCCAGTCGTTGATGTAAAATGAAAAAGCTTTCGCGTGTTTTTCTCACCGTCGCGGTGCAGGACGCGGGATTAGACAGGTCATCCTCGGAAGCTGGTGCTGTTTTTTTTTTTTCAACGGAGGCAGCTGAGGCGCGAGTTACGTAATGAAAATACGTTTCATAACGAAGCGGACCGTAGGGACGTATAAATTTAAGTAGGTAGCAAGCGTAAGCTTTACGCCGCGCCGGCCCGCTTAAGACAATGTTCTCCGGTTTTTCCTCCGCTCATTTCTCGCGTCCTATTTACAGATGAGTGAATCCTCGTCACACGTAGTGATTTCACGAGACTTGTAAAAACGTTACTCCTAAGTGTAAAGAATGCTCTTTGCAATTCAATTCCACGGTAGCATAAACTCTTTTAGCTCATTGAAATTTAAATGATCCATTAAATACGTCATCTTTCTGCTCATTGATCCGTTAATAATTTTTATTCAATAAAACAATCTAATATCTTTTGTAAAATCTTGTAATTTTTTAATTCAACGTTAAAAAATAATATCCTTCGCAAGATAATTTCGAGAATATATTTCTTAAATCTTATGGTCATAATAATTTAGGATGAAGGCCGGGTAAATTCGTACCACATGATTGCCATTCTAAATGACGCTCTAAATAATCCAGCATTTGAACTATGTCACCGCGCACGTTTCTCACGGCAAACTCGGAATAGGGACTAATTTTCGCCACATCCCTTAACCCAAATATCCGATTGTCACCGTACACGGCGAGTGACCGAACGCGACGATCATAATCGCGCGGTATTCATCCCAATCCAGTCGCTCGCCCATTTCCGGTCTCGCCGGTCGTTTTTACCGATGAAAACGACGCAGTATACGAACCACGGGTCCTAAAATCGGCCGTTCGATTCGGCAAGAATTTCCGAATAGCGACAAACTGGCATGCAACCAGCCGCTATGCGTAGATACATGCATACATATGTATGCACGTAATCGGTAATCAGTTTGCGCATACGCTTTAACGCGTGGACAATGGGTGTTTAGGTGAATGGAAGGTTCGAATTACTAGTTGGCCGGTAATTAGGGCCGGTCTGAAAGCCGGCGTAGCCGGTTGTAATCACAGGACTCGAGTTCGCCACTGTTGAGAGTTATCGGATGATGCGACGATACAATGTGGAAAAAAATATCGGCGTACAGCGGTTCCAGCTTTGCGGTGAATTATCTGGCGCGCGTGATTCGGTAGCGCAAACCGCGATCGAGTTAATCTCTGAATCGGGATCCAAGATCGACGGGAAACACGAACCACCGGAAGCGATCGGCGTTCGCGTCGTCAATGCTTATGGTTCATTGAAATTTTCGCTGCAGAATTATCTCCGGTGAACGATAAGGTCGAAGTTAAAATTAACTGAAAATTGAAGAACTGGCTTTCAAGTCATCACGTTTAGGTTTCGTTTAAAAAAAAAAAAAATTCACCGCAGTAGTAGAATTAAATAAAATAACAGTAATACTTGTGCAACGTTAGTTTAATAAATTAATCTGTTTGAAATAATTTTAATCTGTCAAGTAAAAATTAATGGTAGTAAAATATTAACTCGGTCTTCTTCTTTAAAAGAGATAGAAGTGAACTTTTTATCATAAAGCTAAGTTTGAAGTTTTATTACGAAGTCGAGTTGAGGAATTTTTCCGTTGTTTTATGAACGTAATTACTATGTCACAGAAGAAGAATACTTTATTATAAATAAAATCATAATTAATTAAATATTTCTTTATTTGTTATTATTATGATCCAAGAAGAGTGCATTTATTTTTTATATTCTGTACTATTAAATACTTGTCTTTATGTTTGCATTTAATATCATATATTTTATTACTTTATACATTAAAGACCAGGCTTTTGGCCTAAGGCATTCACCGAAGTCCCAAGAACGTTTTCTACCGCAATCATGATTCTCAGATTGAGCAATAGAACGGAACCATCTCGTAACGTTTACGAGCAAGCCGTTCTACGCAACGGACGCATTTCAGTTCCATCACAGGAAGTTATAATCGGATCCGTTCGCGGATCAACGGCTGAGGTCAGGATTTTACGTCGAAGGGCAGCGGTCCCTGGGCGCAGTTATTAAGCCGAATGAGGAGAAGCGAACAAAGGGAGCGAGAGAAAGACGCGCTGGTCACGTGCGAATGAATTGAAACAGCGGATCGACTTGGATACCTCGCGCTAACCATTTTCAGGGCCTCCTGGGTAAAGGGAGACGTTGGCGCCGGGTTAAAGCCCCGTTAAGCCTGAGTTAAACGTCGTCATAAGCGTGGCCGGTATTGTCTGCCGCTTAGTGTCGCTCATGAGGGTAAATAGAATATTCCCATACGCCGACTGGGATCATTTGCCCTGAGAAATTAATTCTACTTCCAACAGAGTTTCGTCGGCGACCAAAGTCATCGTGCCACGGACCGAGAACGCTGAACTTCGTCGAAAGAATATTAATTCTCGGTTTCGTGCAAACCGACGCGACGTGTTCACGTTGACTAGTTTAGAATTGGGAGTAAAGTGATTTTGTTGGTTATTGCAGTTTGCGGGCTCGAGTAGAACACGTTAAGGGATTCGGGAATCCTTTGGGAACATACAGTGTGTCTTTTCCAAGGCTTCGGTGCTAAGAATACGATGATGAGGGAAATATCTGTAGAGTATTGCAGTTGTTACACTGTTCGATCGCTTTAAAACAGAGAATTTAAGTTATCAGAGCATTTTTAGTATACGTGACATGTATAATGTGATCGATTAACAAATCATATCACCGACTGCGACGTTTCTCATTACAATTACCATTAATGCATTTTTAATAGGTTCGATTAAATGCCACTAATTGCCCGAAAAACCAATGGAACCGTTGCCGGATCATTTCCACGTATGCCGTCATTATGTAAAATTCGAACCAAATAAAACCCAGGAAATAGAACGCAAACTTTGGACTCATTAAAAAGTCCAAATGATTAATTGGAAAGATATAGAACATTTTATACATTTATGAGAGTTATTTTAAGTAGAGGTCACTCGTTATTCATGAATTACAAATTTTATGCAAAAATGTTAGAGTAAGGTTTTGTTACAAATTATGATAGTTCCTGATTGGTGACATCCTTTTCATTAAAACGCGAGCTTACGCCGGCGGGAAAAGTGTCGGATAGGATAAAATCTCTCGGCGACGAGGACACTCGTGGAAAATCGGGCGGATGACAATTTTTCTCGACGACTGTTCGCGTTTCCGCTCGATTACCAGTGCGACCACGATCGAAGGGATTGCGGTCGTGGACACGGACGCGGCGTACCGCGAGGAAGAGTGCTCCAGCGTGGTTCGTCCGCTCCCACAGTTTCGTCGAATAGATCTGAGAGGGAGGATCGGGCTAATTTCTCTTTACGCGCCGGCGAGGCTTTGTCTTCGTTCCTCGAACGCCGGTGGTCGTTCACGCGTGCGGACGATCACCGGGACCGTAGATACGTGGTATACAGTATATATGTACCACGGGCGACGATTTCACGGCGTTAAAAAGTACGGGTGCGACGCGACGCGAATCGACGCCGGGAAAAAGTTGAATTAATTAGCGGACATTAATATCCCTTTAATATCATCCGCCTTAAATTGTCCGCCGCGAGGCGAGACTGATGT
The DNA here is from genome assembly GCF_001652005.2 of Ceratina calcarata. Taxonomy (NCBI): domain Eukaryota; kingdom Metazoa; phylum Arthropoda; class Insecta; order Hymenoptera; family Apidae; genus Ceratina; species Ceratina calcarata. Next base: position 77,409 of record NW_017150726.1, on the reverse strand, counting down.
GAGCACGCGCTCCAACGTAGAAACCGGGAATCCGCCAACCGCTGCGCCGATGGGAATTTTTTACCCCGGCACACACTTACTCGCACTCGAACCCACCTTTTTATCGTTGGATATTTTACCGAGCGATAAAAATTGTAGGAATTCCGCTCTAGAATCTTTTCCTCCTCGCTAATTTTAGTTACACGCTAATTAACGATTATAGGTCGTTTTAAATAATTATTAATGTAGATTAAATTTTACGTGACACAATTGATAAAAATTAGTATAATGTGACCGAGAATTAATAATATTTAATAACGCGTAAATTGATCCCCTTTCTATTACGTTAAAGCATGTATTAAAAACGGTCGTGTACTGGCTATTCGTGGTTTAATAAGATTATCCCAGTTTGAAAACCACGCGGGCAGCCACTAAATCCATCAATGACGGATTCCAGTAACACAAAAAGCAACCCCGCCGCAATTCGGGGAGCAGGATAGCGAGAGCAGCGGAGAGACGGTGTGTAATTTACGATCAGCGCGCGGATCGCATCTAGAGGTGTTCGACCCCTCGATCGAACGCATCTTGCTGGCACTGGCCGCGCACGGGAGATGTTTATGTCCATTTGAATTCCAATTAATGGCACGTCGAGGACACTTTGGAACGCGTGACATATCGCGGTGCATTGTTCCATCGGCACGGCGCTGCACGGCGCGCGGCGTCGCGTCGTCGAGCAGAAACGCTGCTTCGACTCTGGCCGTTCGATTCGTGAAACTCCCATAGGATCGATCGACAGAGAAAACCAGATGAACGAGAGAGAGAGAGAAAGCGAGATACTGTTGAGGAATCCCGGAATTCCCTTTTGGTGAGATCACAAAGATTTTTTCCTCTCTCACCGTTTTCCCCATTATTTCCCATCGTCCATGGAAAGAGGGTGGCTTTTATCAAAGCCGCGCGATACAATATTTTATGGCTACCGGCTATCGAACGATATTCGGTTCCTCTAGCTAACTGCAAGCTCGAAAACTTTTTTAATTATCTACGGTATTTGATGCCCCGCGAAAATCCTCTATCGCGCGATGATCATGTTGCCGATATTTGAAAACTATTGCACAGTGTTGTATACCTGTTGTACAGATTTCAGGGGTATAAGGTGATTACACATTTCTTGCTGCATATGAATTTTCAGGCATCAAATATTAGTAATCGTAGGTTAATATATTTAACATCTATATTATTTGT
>NW_017150726.1:73346-74690 GCF_001652005.2 Ceratina calcarata | reverse complement strand
TATTCTATGTCTCTTAGTGTTTGAAATAAATTTATGATGAAGAACTGAACTTGTTTGAAATATTATTCTAACACTTCTTGCGTACGAGAATTATTATCCAACTTATTTCGAATTACTGTACATAAATAAATGATTATACAATTTATTTTCATTAAACTTTATTGTTAATGAAATTTAGTTCAGCCATTAGCCTCGCGTCTACAGTAATCACTATCTTAAACCTAAATTGGTTACAGATGAAGTGCGACGTTAACTGTAGATTAGCCATCGCGCGGGATTATCCGCGCCATTAGATCTCCATTAAACATTTTACAGGCCCGAACTGCGAGTGCAAACTCCGAAGCCTGACGAGGCAAGGCGAACGAGCTCTATCCAGTGGCAGACATCGTTAGACGTAGACGCGGTAGACGTGGAGCAACTGGTGATTTAACCTATCCAGGTATCAATCCACGATGGTTGTCATGTTGCGAGGTAATTTTCGCTTGTCCGGGTCCTGTTACACGTTCAATTTGGCCAGTGTCGCGATCTCAACGTGACCGTGTCGCGCTTAATCGAATGCATTGCTGTCGCGCGAAGAAAGCGAGGCCCGGAAACGACCGACGGAGGGAGACTGGCAGAAATTCGTAGCTCGAATTCGTGAAATTCGTCTCGTTGGGACAACACCCTAGACCGTGAGGCCAGTTGCGAGAACAGCTGGCGGCAAGCGTCGCGCTGGAAATGAAACGCCACGAAATCGCCGACGTATTTTCGCTTATAAGACGCCGGAAGTCGGTGTCCCTCTCTGCCTCGTCGACGCCGAATGGCTAACAAAGCCGCGGAGGATTGAGCGGGGCAGAAGGAGAAGGGATTTTTCACCATTCGGCATTCTAACCACGTGCAGGGCGCAAATTGAAATTCTTGTTTCGCTTACCGGTATTTGTCGTCCCTGTCGATTTGCGGACTCTGTTGCGCCGATATCGACCGTATCTGACCCTACCGAGCAGATTCCCATCTTCGCGCACGCCGATCGCGTTATTGTCAAATGATCGGATTTTCATTAGCTTCTTGCTGCGTTCCAGCATATATCGCGTTTCTCTTTCACTTTTTCGTTCGCGTTAATCAATTCGGAGTTATGGGAGCCAGCGTTTTTTCCACGTTTCATGTACAGTTGGTGAATTTTAGCTGGGAAGCATCGGCAGGCAATTAAAAATTGTAATACAATATTCCGAAAATAATATTTAATTTTGCGTTTTAATTTTATTGCGAATTACATGCACATCTGGATTATTACATGAAGATAATTAAAAATTTTCGCTTTTTGAGTTGAATTTATGTTCCGAACGGAATATAGAAAATCAAGTATCT
>NW_017150726.1:65986-70633 GCF_001652005.2 Ceratina calcarata | reverse complement strand
AAATATGAGATAAAATATATTGTAGATAGAATATGCAAATATAAATGTTTTATGAATTTACTTGTTACAACTGTTTTCACGTTAAAAAAATACATCAAAAGAAAATTCGAGCTTTTCGTTCCACGAATCGTCCTTAAAGAAATCGAGCTTGAAGATTTGTCGAGCATATATCCATTTGGCTAGCTTCCAACCCCCGGTGCACAGTTTACAGAAGATTATGTTGTAAATCACAAGACGTGCAAATTAATCAAGTATAATAAATTCATGGATATACAAGAATCTTTTACTGATTATTTACTATGTTATCCATACCTGTTTTATTTTACTACTATTAATATTGTTTTTGATACATACTTCACTTTTTGCATTTCCATGTTGGAATATTTATCTATCTCCAAAAATCTCATGGCATGGACAAAAATCTGGTATTTACCACCACTGAACGGCACGTCCTATCTGATTTTATCGTGATTACATTTTGCACCTACGTTTTAAAAATTAAATGAACTCTATTGGACGTTGGAAAAGCTTTCGCCAGTTGGCCACGTGAAATTGGTTTAAAATAAATTCTTCTGTTACAAATCGTGGTGGAAAACCGAAAAACTGTAGCAGTCACGCACTCACGCATTCAAATATGAACTTGGCTCCACGAACCGGATGGCCACGTCGGATACCGATCGATCGTATCTCGCGGGAATCCGGTCCGTTCCAGGGAGCCGCACCGGTGATTATTAAATTGCCTTGATTATTAATTTCATGATCGAGCATTCACGTAGAATAATTGCAGTTCTGCATAGAACGCGAGCGAATGATCGGAATGAACTGCTTTGACTAAGCACGCAAAAGTCTCAACACGCAAAGTTTAATATTGAAGGTAAATACGCACGATAACACAGAAGATATTAAATTGACATCTAATTGAGAAATTTATTAGCGATTTTCTATCGTGTAGCAGCTATTATACGTTGAAACATTTTAATGAAATGTTAATTCTAAAAATCAAAGAGATATCTAGTACTCAGATATATATTTTTCAATAAGTTTTTGATACACATTTTGTACACAGTAATGTACAATCGAAATTATTTCGTACCACCAGGAACGTTTTTATCATAGAAATATTGGACAAGTGAAATGCTTTCCATTTGAACGAATTAAAGGATTTTTATTAAAAACGATTTGGCAGACCGAACTACATATTGAAGAACCGCAAATATAATATACAGAAATTTTCAATAAATTTCCATGGGAAACAGATGTATACGTTGTAAAAGAGTTTTATAATCACTGTTCACAATTTCTAGACGCATGTCAGTGCACTATATGTATGTATGCACAAGTTATATACCTAATAAATATTTTTTCTTCCTTTATGCAGTTATCGTACATCTTCCTTTATATTTTTTTTTTTCACATTTCATATTTACTCCCGTATTTCGTTTTACCCTTGTCAATTTTTATTTATTCAATGTATTTTCGTTCCGAAACAATTTGTGCCCGTGTCAAAGTGAAATACGTTTTATTATTTATTCGACATCCCGCGCATATGCTGCGCGTACAATATTCTACACGTTAGTCGAAGAACTTGGATTTCCAACACGACAATTTCGACTGCGTCGACGCCTGGGAAAATAACGATGTTACTCGCTGATGACAAGATTCATCGGTAACAGAAAAATAATCTCTCTTAATTGCGAGGAGGAAACGAGGTTTATTACGAAAAATCTGTGAGCTTTCTCGTTCGTTACTTGAATTATTGCCCGCGACATTGATAACTTTACAACATAGTATCGCGACTTGAAACGCTGCCATTAATGCCACGCGTTCCTCTCGCCATATCTGTCTTTTAAAATGGAAATACCTTACATGTACATCAAAAATACAATATAAATAAAATATAATTATAAAATATTTTATAAGTTTGTATATGTAAATATGTAACGTCTGATCTTTAAACGTAAAGAATATTATCATAATCGCCACACCTTCAGGCATGATGAATATTACATATCACGTCTCGCTGTCGATAATGGTAACTCAATCCCTGGGGTGGTCACCACTGAGTTTCGTCGATGTTAATACTTATGTCCCAGGAGTCGTTGATGACACGGGGATAGTCGGTATTACTTGTCTCTCCAGGGTGGTTGCGTTCGGATCTCACGACTTGATAATCGGCTCAGTCTTTGACATCTCATCGTCATAATCTTTATACACATCTAGTGTTGATGCAATCGAGATCAGACCGTGAACAGTTTATAACTTCTACAATTAATTGCCTTAGAAATTTATTACATATTGGAAAAATAATAAAATACATTCCATTATTTATTCAATTTATTTTTAGAAGTTCGTTTATAAAAATATGTATGAGGATATCATAAATTGTAAAATATAATGAAGATGAAAAATCACATGATTTGAGCAAAAAGAAAAACTCGTATTTTGTTTATTTAATATTGTTCGTCAATAAATCTAACACAGGTCTTTGTGCAAAGTCCTTTCTTATTCGAAAGTCGCGTGGGCAAAGGGTGAGGTTTCAGAGTCGACGTAATCATCAAGCAGCTTCTGAGAGACGAGGGAATATTCAATTTTTACATTTCCAGGCAAGAATCGGTTGGTAATTTTATTCGAACCAGGCATGCGAAGGAAAGGCAGGCCGCGTAACAGTGTTCAGGGTTGAACAAGTGAAATTCGATACCACGAACGTAATTGCCACAATCCATTTTCCCCGATAGAGCTTTTCCTTATTGGCGTCGGCTTCTCCTTCCCTGCCTTCGTCTTCCTCTTTCCGTACACGGGGTTAAATATTACGTAGCTCTCCTTTCTTACTTTCCTTTACCAATTCTTTCCTCTGTTTTAACGATCAGTAGTTTTTTGCCAATGCTGCTAGCAATAAAAGATTACAACAGCATTTGCGGTGGAACGTATAAACTTGGTTCCACGAACGAGCCTCGATATTATCTACATTGATGCACGAATCAACGAGCTCATCGGATTATAGTTATTTTACGAGACCCATGTAAGTCGTATCAATTTCACTTCACTGCCAGTTTGGAACTGCATTGCTGCGACATCAGTTATCTCTACGTTATTGATAGGACTCAGTTCACTCTGGTCAGAGTTCTTACTCGCTTCAGATCTTTTCATATTAGTTTCTTCTTATATTTTCACTTTATTTACTTGAACGATTTTATATCATATCCTAAAAAAATCTGACTCAAGCTGTTTATGCTAACACTGCAAAATTCGCAGGAATTTTGCGTTCTTTTTAACAATTTTTCGTATTACATTCTGTTAAAAGAAAACGTTCCCTTTAAACAATCTTTCTTCTCCCAACCATGATAACGACAGATTCCCTTGAGCCGTCATGCGGAGAGAACCAAGCTCGATCGATTAAACATCCGCTGGACAATACACAGCCACGAGACTCGGAGGGTCAACGACGCTTTTTTCGTCTCGCGAACAGAGATGAACGCCAGAAGGGCGTGAAACTTTCCCTTGGAAGATCGTGTTTGATCTGGCGGATAATCGCTGGTATCGATGCGTTCTGCTTGTCGCGAGTTACGCTTTGGACGTATTCGTGCACCGACGTCCTGTCCTTTTATTTCCTCGGGATTTATTGAGTCGCACACGGAACAGCCACCGCGCACCGCCAATAGAACCCGCGACAGAACCGCAGCCGTTCAATAACAGGGAAAGATGATAGTGAGAGGAAATAGATGAAACTTGGTTACCTACAGGAGCGACTCTCTTCTTCTTTGATAAGAAAGAAAGCAGAATTTATATGTGCTATATATGCGTTGAGGTGTGTAATGAAATTATATTTTGTAAAGCGAAGTATAAGATGTACATGAAAATTTTTTAGAAGAAGAATAACTTTAATGGTATATAAATACGTAATAGTAAAATATATGATTCGTAAGTATAAGTAAAGTAATTGGAATATACATAACTATGGAAAACCTATTGTTTAATGCGTCGAACAGTTTTTCATGCTACATTCTTTTAAAATTGGATAGTCACAGAGAATGGAGTAATTACTATTACAAAGAGCCGCAGCACCGGCGATGCCTGTGAATCATTTAACAGTTGGTAAGTGACTTTCGGCAAACACACGACGTGTTCCACTGCAAACACAATTTCCATCGTTTCGAACCGATGCAATTTTCTTTCGACACGCGTGACAAATTTCCAAAAGCCGGTCGGTACACCGAACGTCCAAGTTCACCGACACGGACCGTTTAAACTCTTTCAGGAAGACAATTTTCGAGCATAATGAAGAACGATCGCCGTGATGAATCAACTGCAATTACCGGCTCACGCTCACCGGGTGAAAATGATTGAGACCGTCGCGAGATCTGTTTATATGTCCCGACGACTCAAGAATAGAGTTTTATTGTTAATTGTAACTGATTTCTTGTCTCGCTGTCTTATTGTAGATTCTGTAATCAGTTAGGTTGATGCAGTTGGGTTGATCTTGCAATTAATTCATTATTTCATGACTTTTATTTTAAATGGACTATTTACTTTTGTCTCAATCATTTTCAATTTGTAGTGTAAAGTCGCTATTCTACGTAATGATAAAAATTTGAAATCAGGGAATTGTAACATTATATTCTTTTCATTAGCAAAGATACAATTGAAATG
>NW_017150726.1:50538-63764 GCF_001652005.2 Ceratina calcarata | reverse complement strand
ATATATTAAAATGGTATATTTTTCAAAGTATTTTCAGTATTAAAAATAAATACCTTATGAAAAGATCTATTAAACTCTGTATATTCACATGTTTTCGTGCATTATCAAAACATCAATTACAATAAAAAATTTTCAGTATCTGAAAAGTTCCACGGTACATTTTTAATATCAAGTTTATAAATAATACAATATAGGACTTCGATGCACGACGTTTTTTAAAGCAATACGATTATTTTTAACATAATAATTTAAACACGTTCCCAATATTCGCAGATTCAGGAGCTTTTACAAGATAATGGTTTTTTAAACGCGACTCTCCCCTGTCGACAAAATAAATTCCCAACCGCTTTTGTTCTCTACGGCTGATTTTTATTACCTCTTTTTAATAATCGCGAAATGCGTTTTTCACCGAACACGAAAACGCACGACTATCAATTGCGACCCTCGATTTCCGTGCCAACATATCTTTGTAGTCCACCACAATCGCATTATATTCGTACTCTTTTTCAGCCTTCCCGTCCGTTGTGTGTATGAAAATTCATTAATAGAATGTACATTTTCATGCATCCGGTTATAATTAACTTATAAGCAGTATACGTCATTTTTAAAATTCTACAGAAAATTATATTATTTCGTGTATTGTATATTTCATAAATAAAATAAAGAAGAATTTACCTGAACTCTTTTAAATCGTATAATCGGCAAAGAATATTTAAATCGCTTAATCGAAAGAATATAGCTGTACTAAAACAGTTAATGCATCATTGTTTCACCAAGTATAATAGAGTCATCTTTTACTGATTCTATTAAAATAACAGATTACTTCATCGTACTGACATAATCATCACGTCATATCATGAAGCAAGAAAATATACAAAAATGTTAAATATGTAAAAGCTGATTGCCTAATTATGTCCTACCTTCAGCAGAAAAATATAGACATCCAGTACTGAATTTGTTGATCCTGATTCAGTTTGTGTACATTGGAACGCTTTTCGTACAACACGTAGAGGTTCGTCTTATGTAGTTATGGACACATGGGTGTACTGTCGTGAGCCTATCACATCTTGTACTCACTGAGCGCACGCACGCGAGTGTTAATGCGTTTCCATGCTCGAGAATCGACCTCGCATGTGTTTCGAGTACGTGTAAACGTCTGTGCGCACGGGCGCAGGAGCGTACAAGATCAAGATTGATAGGGTACGAGTCGCAACACGTACGGAGCATCCACTTAGCGGTGCATTATCCGGATGAGAATGGGTGCACGCTTGCACCTCTTACCCAATGCAACCAGCACCTAATCCTGATAATGGTAGTTACTTGTCCGCGAAGAAACAGCCGTGAATCTCGCGCTAATCGACAATTTCGATCGCCGTGCAACTCGAGAAAAAAGGAAACCCAGGATAATTGTATCCAGTTCATTTTAATCGTATGCCAAGTTGAGAGGATTATTAATACTGTTTTAGGCAGAGCGCATAGAAATATTTATAGTAATTTAGATGACCACTTTAGAAAATACTGTTTTGAATCCATTTAGCAAAAAGGTATCAAGTAAACGTAGTTCCGAAGCATAACACGTAGATCGTTTCAAGCTTGACTAAATTTATAGACACTCCAAGCTGGAGAACATTCCAAACCGCAGCCAATTTCGTTGTCGCCGGTCATTCACCAAGAAATCCCGCGGTGCAACGGTCGGGATTATTCGAAACTGACGGACTACCCCAACAGAGATTACTAAAGAGTGGTGAACATATGGGACTTCCTGTTGCACAAAAAATCTACAATTTTTGACGCCCACTAGAATATATTGCCACCGAACTGAGAAATAGAAAACAAAACACTCGTCGGTGCTGAACAGTTGCCAAATACAAAAAAGGTCCTATGCAATTTCCTTCTAACTCCATTCGTTTTTAAGCAATAATTGGCGATGAACGAACTAATAAAATAATCGATAGTCCTGAAGTATTCGAGATAGAAGAAAATTGTATACGACCTTTCTTGCAGGTAATAGCAGTAATTACAACTTTTATTTAAAGCATTTTTCGAAATTCCGAGAAAAACAAATTTTTAGTTTTTCGATATTTTGCTTTACTACCGACTATGTTTTGTATCACTGAACCCAATTCGCTGTCCTAGTTTACACAAGCACTGACACTCTGTAATAGTCGTATCTACTCGGTGACCGGAGGAACCAATCGACCGATGGGAAGAAAGAAAAAAGGAAATCCGAGCCGCGTAAACCAGTAAAACCATCACCCAGGAAAATTTCACGTGACGCGGCGTGCGCAAACAAAATGCGCGGCGCGTCCCGTTTTAAATAAACACGCCACGAGAAAGTTGTAGCCATATCTATGTACTATGTACCACCGAGCATCGTTCGGTTAGGGGTGCATTTTTTAAACTGCTACTCAAACAGTTTTGGAGATCGTCTCTAGGCACGGCTGGGCGATATCGCTGTTTAACGATTCTCTCTTTGCAGACGGTGAACTTCGCGATCAAACGACTCTCACGGTCCTTTTCCTCTTTCGCGCTCATCTCCGTCTCCCCCCATCCCTCCCCCTCCCCGGTCGCCGTGCCGTCCCTCCCCTAACACAGTTTCGAGTGTAATTTGTCGAAATTACAGTTTGCCCTCTCCGCCGAGTCGTGTCTGATACCGGAGAATCAAGAGCACGTCCGTATTGATCACGGCCCATCTCCTCACTCGGTTCCTCGCATTTTTTCCTCGTACCACAACGTTCCGCGATCACGTACCTACAGGACCCTGTTTACGTAATCCAGCTGCGTTCTACGAGATTTTCGTGATAGTTTCCGACGGTGATATTAAGCTGTTCGAAATGGTTGGCATTTTGTATTTCGTTAAAATGTGAAGCTTTCATTGGTGGAGAGAACGTACAATTCTACCAGGCGAATTAATGGTTTTTGAACAAATTCAGATGAACTGAAATATGTTCCTTAAATAAGTAACGATGTGCTTGATTATCATACACTTTGATATAAATGAAAGGAAAAAAATTGTGTCAAATATAATAAAATGATATGTATTCTTTATTAAAATATTAAAAACGCAGTATTGAATTGTGATAAGTTATCAGTTCTTTTTTCGTAATTCTATTTGAATCTCTTCTAAGGTCTTCCCTTCAGTCTCCGGCACGTATCGATAAATTAGCACCCATATAATACAAGTAATAACAGTGAACACTGTCATAGGCATGTATGTACCATACGATTCTTGTAGCACCTAAAAATAAGTCGAATCATAACTGAATTTGTTATAGTATTGCACGTTTTTTTCATAGTTATATGTATTGTAGCCTGATATCTATTATAATCTTATATCGTTCCATTTGTTGTAATATTATATGAAACTATGTCTGTTAGAGTACTGGGTTACGTTCGTTAATACAGATTGCCGATGTTCTCTTGGTAACGAGAAGCGAATTCGGGTCGTCTTGGAAAAATATTTTGCAAGCTCTTCACCGTTACCGACTTCCATTAACGCGTTACGAAAATGTTTTTAGATTATTGACTTATCTCTCGAGCGACGAACGTTTCGATCTCGTTCTGCTCTGCTCAAAGCAACGAGAACACGAAACTGGTTGCCTCTTAAACTACGTAATTACTACTATAAAAATGTCATAATTGTCTGCAATTATTAGGTTCTGAGAATGTAAGAATATTAAGTATTTACGTCTACATTTTATCAAACAGTTCTAAAGTAATAGATTTAAATTCTAAAATAAAGAATATGATTTAATAGTGAAGAGCAAACAGTTTCAAATTGCAATAATAAAAAAATATATTCAACTTTGAAAATAACGAAATTAAAAATGTAACAAATCAATGAATACCATTTACTGTGTACTAAATCCAAAATGTTAAACAAGTAGGAAAATGAAATTAAAACAAATACATTGTTCTTTACTTTAACACTAATAGTAGGAAAGTACTTGTGTTCTAATCCGAGTAAAATGAAAACCGTACGACGACCCGAAATTTCATCGACGCGTGATTTACGTGTTGATTATATCGAGGCCGTGCGAAGCGAAGACCCACCTGATAGAGCTTCACAACGGTAATGCTGGTGATGGCGTAATAAAGGGAGCAGAATATCGCCGCGGGCACCTTCACGTCGATGTGGAAAATCTCGCCAATGTAGGCGAGGGGCACGGGATTCAACGCGATCCCGTATCCGAGGACATAAATCACCAGGAACACGCTCGGCACCCAGCGCAACCCGGAGACGTCGTTCCCGGCAGACATCAGCCCGAAGAAGATCGCCATCATCAATAGAGACGCGACGGCGATCGGCGCCGAGATCAGCAACAGCAATCTCTTGCCGGTACGCCTGACCACCAGCACACAAATGCTACCGGCGATTACGATCGTGCAACCGGTGATAATTATACTTATGTTCGACGAGATTTTGAAACCAGCCTCCTGGAATATGTGGGACTGATAAGCGAGAATCGGCGCGGCACCAGTGATCGACAACGCGCTGAGAACGATCACGGCGATGCCAAACGCACGACGATTCTCCTGTCTCCTGCACATTTCCATGAACGATTTCATGAACGTCTTTTTAATCTTCAGATCCTCCGTGGCTAGCATACGTTTGATCTCCTCCAGTTCTTCGACCACGTCGTCCTTTCCGAGTGCCCATTTCAACGTCTTCTCCGCGGACGTTAATCTGTTCTTTTTAGTGAGGAACACCGAGCTTTCAGGCAGCCAAATGAAAGTCATGAGGAACAATACTGGGACCGTGAGCGCGATCATGGACATCGTAAAACGGGAGACCCACAGACCGATCACGTAGGCGAGCATCATGCCCGTGTTTAGAAGCACCGCCATTAGAGTACCTGAATGATAATGCTCTCTATTTACTCTTAGGATCATTTTCTGATTCAATAAACGAGCACGACGATTTCGTCATAATAATTGTAATAAATTAATGATTGTAAATTATAAATTTAAAAAAGAAGGTAAAAAAAAATAAATAATACCTAATGGACCACGAGTTCTTTTGCTGCTAACTTCGCCCAGATACATAGGCATCACTGCGTATGTAATCCCGCAGCCAATACCAGCCAGTATCCTACCAATGTAAAGCTGCTGAGTGGTAGCTGCCAAGCCTATCAAAATCCAGCTTGCAATCTTTGGTATCGTGGCGAACAGGAGCGTTCCTTTGCGACCTATCCTGTCCATCAAAAGAAATGGCACCACCGTGCCGAGACCGATACCGATGTACATCAAATTCACTATCCAGACCACTTCGTCGCTGGACACCTTCAAAGGGTCGTCCCGCTCGAATTTCGGTATAATAGGAGTGCTCCATCCCTCGTTCAATCCGCTATCGATGATCAGCAAGTTACCTAAGTGACGATGAATAATTTAAGATCCTCCACGAGCCTTTTTATGATTTACTCGCTTGCTGTTCGCTCGATCTCATTAATTTTTACTCACAAATTATACCGATGAATATCTGTCGCAATATTTGACTATCCATGGTCTTACGTTCCCTTCAGATTTTATAATTGTAGATTGTTTTCAAACTAAGCGCCTGTCTCATCGACTTACATGGCAAGCGTGCTGTATGCGAAAAGTCTGCAGAATACACATTTGTTTTCAATTATGCGATTAATTAATAAAAAGAATTTATAATTTCTCATAATCTATAGATATACCACTACGAACTAAGTTCAGAATTTCAAATTTGTCATACGTTCGTCTGAATATCTTGAAGTCTGTTTCAATTAAGTGAATCAATTACCCTCTTTATAATTCTATAAACGAGTTCCAGCGATTTCACCGCATCGCTAAACCTGTGAAACGTTTGGAGCAACAGTCAGACTTCGTCGAACGGGGGGAAATCTCAGCCAGCGGTGGAGCGCGGCGAATTATCGTAAACAGGTAATACGCGAGGGTTTATCCGATCGCAGAGATAACGGAAATATAGCCGACTAAGACACTAACAGGATTTTGCGATACGTATCGCCTATCCGAGGCTGCAATAAGGAAACAGTATCGCACGTTTGTTCCAATGAACTACTGCTCGCGGTCTCGCTTTAGCTTCGATCCTCTTATTACGAGTCGAAGCTTTAGAGTCGATGTCTCGTTAGAGCCTGAGACCCAGGAACCAAGTTCTAAATTCTCTGCGGATTTATCTTCTGCTCTTTGAGCTGCTCAGTCTATTATCTTAAATTTATTTCCTTCCACGCTTACGGTGTTAGTTCTCCACATTTTCACGTATAGTTTTAGATGTCACAAATTCTTTTTATTGTTATTGTTTGACACTATTCAATGTACTATTATTTATTTTAGTATCTACAATGTTTCCATGGATTATTATTATTTACTATATATATTTTATAAAAGGATAGACACCAGATCCCATAAACGTTTTCAACTCCATATGTACACATGACTGCAAGGCTACAGAAATGTGAATGAAGTCACATTTTGTAGATCACAGAATTTATATATACTGCGTGTAATAACATCGTATTCAAAGTTCATAATCCTTTGATCGCGCTTCCCTGGTAATACTATTGTTACCAGGGACAATTAACTCGAGCACTGTATCGCCGTGCAGCATTTAATACGACGTTCAACGGCATTTATGCTGATCCCGTCAACCAGATATAACTTCAAAGATCATTTTATTGTGCGTTCGCGACTTTGAATTACTCGATGTGACGATAGAACGTCTCCCCTTGAAACGCTTCCACTCGAAAGCCGCCAATGCTGCCGCGAAAGCATGTAATGCTCCATTCAAGAAAACGAGCTTCCGTACCGAAGTCAACGTCCTCGCGTGCATTGCGATCATTACGCGTAGTAGTACCGCGTAGCAACTTTCCAGAAGATACCTTTCGCAAACGATTATACCGTAAATTGCGCATGTCGTTGCATCGACAACGTTTCACGGCACGTGGCGCATAAAAATCTGTGCCTCGCATTACGTCGTGCCGGGTAATTTCTTAATATTTCTAGACAGTTGGACCCGTGCAACAGCAGATCGAGTCCGAAATTCGCGTAAAATTCACGTATGCTCGCGCTTTAGACACATTTTGAAACTCCGGTTCCGTTGCAAAGCGAGGGTTTACGGCCGACGTTACGGCGCGCCCGTTATTAAGGGGTTGCAGAGTGAACGAGCCCGGTCCTTTAACCCGGATTTACTGTCTGTCGCTCATACATATATAGCACGCCCTCGTTCCGATCAATTTACGCTCGCCTCTTCGTCGTTAGCCGAAATCAATGGCGTTGTTCGGCTTTCCCAGAGAGTATCATTTTATCTCCAATTCCTCTTTCGCTATACATACCTTCCACGACTGCTTCCCCTTTTATTTCACTACCATTGAACACTGAATTGTTCAAACGTCTGCGCTCTTTATTATCTTCCATTTTCACATACAATGAAGTCGCATGCATCCATTTTAATAATAAATCATGTACGACAAAAAGGCGTTAATTTGCAAAATATTAATTCCAATTAATTAAATGCATATTGAACGCATATTTTCTACGCGTTAAAGCAATAACGTGTTCTCATGTATCGTACATCTATTATCATTATTTACATTTAATATATTATTATTGTATCATTACATATAACTAGATTGAATTCGAGAAACATTTTCATTAATTAAATCAATATCCAATTATGTTCTTAGTTAATAACATGTTATGTTAATTATTATATCACTCGTAAATCGATGCTAGATGAAGGGTACAGTGGCTTGAAGTTCAAATGTAGTGCAGAATTAATTATGTTGATTAATGAGAATGAGAATTTTTTTAGTGTTACTAATAAGCGATAATACAAGTAACTCACTCATATAATTATCGTCAGAATTGTTAACATAATTTTCAAATTACTGTACTATTATTATGATCGTTTTACATCTGACATGCTTTCAATTTACATTATAGTAATTTACAAAACTTATGTCAAACGTGATAAAACGTGCAAAATCAATACGAATAAATATTCAGAAATAATGCTTGTAACTTCGCTGTAGTATTGGCACAACCTATGCATGTTTAATCATCCATTTGTAATATTCTTGATAATGCACCTTCATTATTTTCCATCGTACCTTATCACTTCTGTTGTTATTATTAACGTATACATTCCGGCTGTTACTATTGCCATTCAATTAATCCCCAATCGCTGATAATACGGCACGTTAAGCGTTGTTCAGTTATTGGTAAATTTCCAAGCATCATTGTTCTCTTCGTATAAACAGTAAAACAACATTCTATTTGTATGCGAAATGAAACATTGCCCGTTTCTCAACAACCTTATTTCCTTCCATATTTTCATACCATTATGTGTCTCTTTGTTCTCAATTTTTATTTTAAATTAATTGGAAATGTTGAAAGTCGTGGTTAATACGCCTTCATTATCTAATGACTTCCAGGGAACTACGAGAAAAACCAACGATTAAACGGTTTAATGAGATTACTCCTAGCCTCCAGCTAAGAAAATGTTCAATTATGATGATAAACAGCGACACGTGATTTTTACGTAATTTCGAGATGCCTAACTATATAATAGCACTGTTTCATAAAATTAATCTTTCGTATTTAAGTAATGATGATCCTAGATAGATTGTCTACACGATGTTCTCCAAGAAGTTTGATCTAACAATAACACCTAATTCATGTCTATTGCGTAAGGTGTGGCTAAATTACTGCGAATTAGCTCGATTCCTTACTCGCCACGCTATTAGCATACAGCCTGTTCTTACTAAACGTTTACTACAAACCGCATTCAAGGTCTATAAATGATATACAAAGCTGTTTCGTAAAGTGGAATTCAAACTTTATTGGATTCTCAATCCTGTTTAAAGAAAGAAATAAGCAGTTATTAATTTTCTTTATGATACAAATAGATGCGTTTTCCATAATACGAAATAATATAAAATTTTATTTTCAATTTTAATTTTAATATTTCCGGATTCCAGTATGGAAAATCCCGCTGTTCTCTATTCATTATGAATCAATCTGTGCTTTTTTTTTTCACAAAGCAGAAAGCTCTGTCCTGCTTGCTGTTGGAAAATGCAATTGCGAAGGATTGTATTTTTCCATAGAAGCTTCCACGACGCGACTCCCACATAATTTATGGCGCTGTTTTTACAACGGTGAATATTTAGCTTACGCGAAAGAAAATCCAGCACAGACTTGCGTTTGAATTATGATCCCGAGTTATCTGGACATTCTTCGCGCGGCAGAAGAGCGCGATTAATAAATCGCGGAACCGGAAACGAAGTTACGGAGTCCATCTTATGATTTCCTCGCCAGTTATCAGCAATCTCGATCCACACGTTTCCATTTGCAACCATCATTTATCATTTCATGCAATGAACTCATGCAATTATGAATTGAATTTTTTTTTGAAAATCTTTGTATCAAATAAAAGTAATACGATACTCTGAATCAACTTTATAACTTTCTTCTGTTCTCCATAAAATTCAATTCATACACATTTGCAAATGCTCATTATTCGCATTTAGAAAGAAAAAATTAGAACATTTACGGTTATCCATTGCAACAATGTTAAACCTTGGTCCCCACTTCACGCTTCAAGTGACTTAAGCAATTACACAACGATTTCCTGATGTTAGGAGAGGAATAAAAATTTTCCTGTATTATTGCAAAAAGAAGGACTGAAAAAGAATTGTACGAAATTATTAGACCATGATGAACGCGGTAAGAAGTTCCGCGGATGATTTATTTAAAATGTCCGTGTTCTAGTTCCGCCGATCATTGCAAGTAAGTTGTTCCCGCTATGTAAATCGAGACTTGTTACACGAGGGAAAACTTTTCCGACGGTCGGGCCGGTCGTTCAGCGTGACGTTGATACACGGGAAGATATGATGCGCTACGTGAGACTGAGATTGGCTTCGTTACTCGTTGATTCGTTACACGAAGCTTGTCGCAAAAGTTGGCCGCGCGGAAAAGCCGGTCCGCGCGTCCACCCAGAAAACGAAGCACGTGAGACGCGAGCAATATTTACATACGCATACCGACTCCTTTATTGGTCCAACGCATGTACCCAAAGTACAATTTATCTACAATTATCGCGTGAAAGAATTTCGGAGTTACGTTCAGCTAACTTTTTGCAATCTAATAAAAATTGTCGTACAGATTTGTAGGAAATGTAAGTTTAAATGTCGACTAAAGATCACTCTTGCAATCCTAATATTTCACTCCAGGATTTAACGTATCTTTGACGATACAAGCTTTTAAAAGTCAATGCATCTGGATGACCACACGCAATTAATTTCGGAATAAAAACGAGGATCTGATACAAGCAAATACGAACGAGTGCGATACAAATGTGACGTCTGATTAGCGCGAGCATGACTCATGAATATTTGGGATTCGACAGGGAATTAACGGTAAAGATGAAAGCTACTCGGTGGCCATTTACCGGTGACGTGAAGGGTAATCGTGAAATCGCAATTAGTTAAATGTGACCAGGGCTCGCACTTCCAATTACGTCAACCTGGCCAATGCAACGTTAACGCGTCGATCGACGCGATGGCCAATACGTATGTATGCATACGCTGAGATTAGTCGATAACAAAAACGGCGATGGTGTAAATAACGAAGTTACCAATGATAGAATTCGTGGGAAATGCGCTAACCGCATTCGTTTCGTTTGGTGGTTAACGTTCTTGCATTGCTTTCCCTTTACCAACAGTAAATCTGTCGAATTATTTGAATTACCAAAATGAAAGAGTTTTAATTCTAATAAACAGAGTAAACTGAGAGGTATACGAGAGAATGTAATGAAAAAGAGTGAATGAAAGCTTGTCAATATTTTATTGATTGAATAATGGATTATGTTAATTTTAACAGAAATGGTGAGTCGTTTATTTCGATGATTGATGCTTGCAATGATAAATATACATTAAACTAGTTTAATGCAATTTATAATGGAGTAACTATACGATGCACAGTTACATAGTATATTACGCTTGAATTGTTACGTATGCATGGATGGCACAGATGTAATTATATATTTAATTGAACATAAATTTACTAGAAGCGGAAATGTCCCACTAGTTATATATAGTTTTGACACACGTAGAGTGTAGCTCCCTATTAACATTACATCAATTATCTTTACCGAGTTTGCCATTTTACAGCAAACCCTCAAACAGGCAAATGGTTACAGCAGCATCAATTCCACTTTTGCGTGCATGGTAACATGTTTTAATAACCGTAAAAGGTATCAGTAAGCCCGCATACAAAAAAAATTGTAATTATCTTTTATCATGGTTCGGATAGCACTAACCTGTGTTTAAGAGCTATTTGTGCTGCGTAGAGCGCAATAGTGCATGCAATATAGTGGAATTTGAATAGAGGGAAACCATAGAAAATCGAAGGTCTTCGTTTTACTTGAAATTAGTGATGCAAGTGTGTATGACCAAATGATTCGCACACAGTAACGACATAACTTCTCAGTTATACAATTCCTGGACGCGTTAATCAGTATCTTAAGTAATTTTATATCTTCGAGGTTCGTAAAAACTTTTAACAATTTTAATTACAAAGGTAAGATGCGAACTTTGTATGAAAATTACAAATTGTATTGCTTCTTAATTCAGTATTGAATTATATAAATGGGAATTAAATAAAATACTTATGTATATCATTAAGAATGTGGCATTTTTATATTGTTAAAATATTGATTTGCACAAGAGTGAAAAGATATAAATGAATAATAAGGTCAAGCTTGGAGGAATGCAATCTTGATAACTTTTGCACATTTATTGATAGCAAATACGATAATAAGTGAAACGCACAATTGTACATACAGTCCAGATTGTATGAGATTGAATTAGAAGATTAATCATGATAAATGTTTCCTCGGTATTTAATTCCATCGCGCTATATCCGTATCTTGAAACACATACCACGCACACCTGTCATTAATATGGTAATAAATAGCGTTAGAAACGAGACACTATATAAGTACATGTTACTAATCACATCCTGTAACACTATTACACAAACAGAAACCTGACTGTTGACATCATGGAAGACAGTTATATAATTAAAAAATCGTCAATTAGTCTAATGTGTTCCGACATTTGTTTATATAAAAGATTATTTAAATAACAATTTTTAAAGCAACGCAATGATACCTCGAGTTTCGAACTTGTTCCGAAAAACTGTTCAAATGACAAAATTAGATCGTGATGTGACACGTGGCTAATACTAATGCATAAGTAATTATCCATTCCACTGTACAGAATTATTGCACTCCACGCAGCGCAAATTGTTCTTAATTTCAGGTCAGTAATATCAGAATCATAATAAAAGATAAGTACAATAAGCGTCTGTAAAGTGATATCCTATCACAGTCTGCGTAACACATGTCTACCTGTTCATTGTTTTCTAATTGCTATTTTTTTCTTTTCATCAGTGAACGAAGAGAATTGCCCTAAAACTAAGGTAACACTGCATCTTGAATTGAAAGACAAATCATGATGTGACATCAAGGTAGAACACCTGATACGTCATTCGATTATCAGTTGTCGAAACGAATTAGGATGTAAATTACCATGTTAAGAGGAGGCTTGGATCCAGAGAATTTTTTAGAGAGAGTGCGATGACACGAAGCAAGGTCGCTTCTATTTTCAATGTTCCCTTCACTTTAGATATGATCAACACTCAACACTTGTCTGTCGGCTTTTCTAACATTTACGGATTCCAGTACTGTATATTAAATGAAGAACAACTTTCTTTTTTTGTTTAATATCTCGCGACCTAAAATCTTCCACAATCCTATCTTCTTTTGAATTAGGATGAGAGCACGTGTCTGACACGCGCGTGTCTCAGGAAGCGGCGGTGAAACGCGAGCTGCTCGGTGTCGATCTCATCCTCCAAGACGGCGAAGGAAGAAACTGAACTCGACTACCGATACAGAGACACGTGAAACTCGCGTACAGATTTTATTCAGGTTCCCACTCTCGTCTCCCTCTTATAAAGACGAACACCGATGCCTTTAATTACTTCCACACGTCCACGATGAAAGTCAAAATCGATGTGAGAAAAACGCGAGGTTCAAGGAAAATGCCAGTTTCACAGTTACACTGGGATTTACCACGTTTCCTGTTTGAGGAGAAAAAAACAAATATTTGTGGTCAGTTTGGAATTTGGCGAATTGAATTGCGAAAGAAGTAGTCTATGAATAAATGACAATTCTAATCTAA